>NC_039507.1:10354289-10654289 GCF_003672135.1 Ooceraea biroi
AGACCAAGTAAATGTTGAATTTCAAGAATGTTCGGAGGAATGCGTCGATTTAATGTATGAAAACTCTACTGAATATCTATCCAGATATCTTCCTACGAGACGAACGTTGCGCGTGAGACGCCAGAATTATAATTTACGTGATGTGAGAGATTCGGAGAGCACCCAAAATGCGGTAACCATTGCGGTTGACAGCGAGGGAAATCCGATGCATCCGGCACGCACTTCGAGTTTTCCGTTCACACCGAACCCGCATTTTCTTGAAAAAAAAAACGTATCGAGGCGGGTGAATAATACGAGACAAAGAGATTTAACGAAACCGTAATCGACAGATAATTTAGTATTTTAAGACGTGAGAAAAAAAGACAAGAAAGAGAGAGAGCGAGCTCATCATCTTGTATCGCCATCCAAGCGACGTAGAGATCGTCGCTCGGACACAAAAAATCTTTCTCGAGTTCTAATTAATGACTGTTTAAGCTATTCTTATTCATATATTTTTTTGCAGAATCGGATAACGAAAGCATGCCATCGCCAATAAAATTGCAGCCCAAGGTATCATATTGCAAGACCTATGAGCAGATAAGGCTTGAAGAAATTCAAGCGGAGAGCGCTGCTTATTACTCGTACGAAACCAGCGATTTCGGAGCTTGCCGCAATGAAGCAGACGTGGGCAAGGCGAAAAGGATTGACGCCAGTCGTGGTGGCGAGTGGATCTGCGTGAATCCGTCCACAGATACGCGGGAGAACGCGGCGAAGGAACTGAACTTCAAGGTGCTGAGTCTAGAGGAGATTCGGCAGCGGAAACGAGAGAAGGAATTAGCTGCCGAAGTCGAACTGGTGGCCACTGTGTCGAAACCCTTGGTGTCGACCGTAACACCTACCGCAAAGGGCACGAAGAGGCGTTCGAGTGAGCTATGCGACGAACAGAGCATCGACACCAAGCAGAAATGGAGACGCACGGCTTCCGAGATTGCTAAAAGCGCAGAATCCATCGTGAAGGTGCCACCGGTGAAGCTGCGAAGATCGTTGAAAAGTGTGATCGCTGCAAAGAAACCCGAGACACAGTCGTGCGAGAGCACGCCGATGGACGAAGAACGTGAAACGACGGGCAGCACTCAGGGCGACGAGAGGGCTTGCCGCGAGAGACTGGAGAATCACGGCGAAGAATCGACTAACGTGAACCGGCGAACGGAAGTGGAGGTGCGAATGTGCGACAGCAGCACGACGGAACAGAAGACCCAAACGCAACCTCAAGGAGCGACGGAGGACAAGAAATCCGTCGCCACGTACACGACGACGGAAGATATCCTGCGCTGGAGCGCACTAGACTTCATGCAGTCGGTCAATTCTGAGGAAGAGTACCTGAGATTAGACGCATCGTCCGACGATATCATGAAGGATATCGAGGCTTTGCTCAAGTAGAAAAGCGCAATCTAGGTTTTTATTCTTAAGCGTAATAAGTGAAATACTCAACGCGCTTTTCTATGCGAGCTCAATATTTTATATAAAGTCGTTTACTTAAATATTTATAAGTAATTGACTGACATGGTTCGACAAATGGTATTGTTACGGTGTAGTTGCAACTGAAAAATAATCATTTGATTCATCAATAGGATTATTAAAGCTTTTATTATGCTTTAATAGATTGTATTATGTGTCCGTTCTACTATCCAAATTGAGAATTCTAGTATTTGTACCAGTGACTTGCATTCCTGTGTTTATCGTTCATTAGTCTTCTTTTACCTTAGATCGAATAGCACAGCATAAATCACGTGAACGACAACGTAAATCATGTTTTATCGATACTTACATTGACATCATTGTACATCTTTGCATATTTGACGTACTTGGACTGAGTTAGAAATGCATCTAGTAAAGACACAAACACACACACATATATATATACATATATATATACATATATAAAATTAATTATATATATAAATATATATGTTTTTATGTCCTAATAACATTTCTCTATCATACCAAATTATATATATCTATAGTTATATTTTATGCATTGTTGCAATTTTATAATATTAAACATTTGCTGGCTTAATCTTGAATTACACTTGCAGCCTATTATAATAAAGATATAATTTTCTTTAAATACAAGCTAAAGAGAGAAAAAAAATTTTAAAAACATTTTATACAAATTATTATATTGCACGTTTTAACAATTGATTAACTAACGAATAGACACAATCAATACACATGCATCCCTGTGTTCAATAGTGCTAATTTGAATGAAGTTCTTCCTTTATCCGCTGAAATGATTCAAGATTAATTGCGCCAGCAGATTGCAATAAGTGATTTCTAGTGAGGATTTAGAGAATACGACGTGTCTTCGAGTGTAAATTAATTATTAAGTCGAAATAAATATACAATTGTTACATTTGCAAGATAAAGTGGTATATTTTTCTGCTTGCGTTCCGCTTTCCTTTACTCCCCTAAGTGATTCGATTTTTCTCGATTCGGACGACAATGCAGGAGAGCGCGATCGTTGATATCTTTTTACGGTTATCGAGTATACTAAGAATATTAACGAAACAGGCAAATACAAATATAAATTATCGATGAACACGTTCGGAAAGGAGTATTGCGCTTGATTTCTAATAGGAAACAGAGCACGATCGTTAGTTATCTTTGACAGTTTTATTTTCAGTGTCTCTAGTACTAGACGCGTGCATTCTTGGCTTACTCTCTACAACCAATGTTTTATACAAAGAGAGAGAGGAGGGAGGGAGGGAGGGAGAGAGAGAGAGAGAGAGAGAGAGAGAGAGAGAAAGCGAATGTTCACGTGTACACGCTAAGATCTCTCGCAATTGGACTCTCCAATTAGAAAACAAGCATTGAGAGAACTCTCGATTAAATGCACACACTATTTACTTAGAATGCATAATCGTACGCTTAACATACCTGTGCGGCCTAAGGGAAATCACAATCGGCATTTTCGGTCCACCATTCTCGTTTATCTTTCTCGACCTCGCGCCGGATATAAATTACGAATTGATTTTATCAAGTTACTTACAGAATTAATTAGCGTCAACTATGTATATATTTATATATAAATGACTGTATCGGATATTCTTACGATGTTACACACAACGAACTCACGTTTATTCGTCTCCCGGCTCCTCCGCTCGTTATACAAGTATAAATAATAACGTAATACCGACTTAGAAACTATTTTAATTTTTTTTCCTCTCATCTTGCCCTATGGAAGTTACAGCTATGACACTTGCGAATGAAAACTTCGCGAGATTTCTCGAGAGCAAATGTTTGCCCTGTCTCATTTTTCACGCTAATTAATTTGTTTTACATCAGTTGCACATTGCCGACGACGATTCATATCCTTTTTCGTGATCACGTCGCATCACCTTTGCTCGATTCTATTTCAGAGATATTGGTCTGGAGGAATAATTTTACGAATAAAAAGCTTGTAATCACACAAAAGCGTGTCGATACGTGCGTAATATTTTAATTAAGATTTTCGATCTTGTGACATTTTGCGTGCCGATCATTAATCGTATTAATATAACGATGTAATCATTAACAATCGTGGGGCTGTCGCTGATTGATATATTAATACGTCTTACAAAGATCGTGTATCTCTACCAGTTATCGTCGCATATTATTATATAGCAGTATTATATAGCAAATAAAGAGGAGAAATGTCGTCTCTTTGCACATAACGAGATATCGAGCACTGCTAGTGAAAGTACGAAAAAATTGCGTTATTTTAAATACCTGTCTATGAACGATAAAGAGACCATGATCAGGGGAAGGTGTCGATCGTAAGTGCATAAATATTCATTTTTAGTACAAGTATGGGAATTTAATTTTACGACTATAAGATTCACTAACTGTACACAAACAAATCGGTTAATCCGTCTGTAAATCAATTCACGACATCGTCCACATTTGTATTGCAATTATACGTAAATGCTACACCACCGATTTTGGCCAGTTTACAGAAATGGAGATCGGATACAGCTGTCCAATTAAATTCTTCGCGTTCACCGGCACGAATTCGTCAACTTTTCAGATGACTCTATCGTTAAGCGTCTAAATGAATGCATTCGCAGGTTTTAAACGCTCTTCGCGATAAATTCCTGATGCATTCGCCTCGCCGAAACGAAAATGGTAGATGGCGGAATACGGACAAATCGAACACGTTTCCATGCAGACTTTTGGCTTGAACGAAACGCACTATTTTCATTTCGATTTACACTATGCGCGCGCGCGAACCGATTGCTCAATTACAACGTGCGGGTTTCCGGGAACTCCGTAGAACTAGGGGGACGAAGAAGCTCAAGTCTACGGAGACGAGGTCGACGTCGACGACCACCACGGTCACTGCAGCCTCGGTGACCAGTATTGCGCTGCCATGTCGGGTGCCGGTTGACCTGGTACCGCGATCGGCACACTCACGCCAGGTGATATCAGACCTGCAATTGATAACGTAACGCCTTAATTAATTTTATGGACCTGGAATTTATATGTAACATGATGTTAAATAATAAAGAAAGGACAATTAGAAATATCGATTTATTCTTGTTGACTCTACATTGCTTGCTGTATTTGGCAAAAGTAGTAACATCGCGTATTACCGTTTAGAAACGGATAATAACGTAGAAGATAAGTGGAACAGTATCAACGATAAATTACTTATATTTTCTGTGTTATGTGTTATACATTGCGTTTATAAGACGTACAGCGTAATAATAAATTACACATCGATGCTGACACCAACAATATCTGCCAACTACTGAATAGAAAAAAGGAGAAGCGTTCAGCATTCGTGGACGATGCAGGTGAGTAATTTACGAACACCATGAAGCTAAATCACATCCGCTAATATTCGTGGTGTGGCGCGACAGGGACTGATCTGGTCTAATCCTCTGTTACTTTAGCAGGAGCAGGGTGGCGACGGGAAAGGCGGACAGAAGCGTATAATCCATTACCGGCGGGCTCGATAGCGTGTTATCCATGGTAGCCGTAGCAGTAGTCCATCGGCTAGAGTGCAAGCAGCGAATGCAGTGAGTGCGGTAGACACTCACCGGTCGAGCTGGCGTTCTGATTATACTGGTTGAGACTGGCCGCGTGGTAGGGCTGCGTAGGGCTACACGTCGGCCTGGCACCGTAACCCAGATGTAAGGGCTCGTAGCTCGGCGGTCTCGCAACCCCGCACGAGTAGCCGTTGTCCCGTTGCTGGAGGCAAGCGCCCGGACTAGGCCCGACAGTCATGCCCACGGTCATTCCCATCGGACTCATGGCACTGCCGGCAGACAGCGAGGACATGCTGCTCGTCGTGTGCTGATTTTGCTGGCTGGCACCCGACATCGTGAAGCTCGGCATCGACGTCATCGGGCTGCAACGCGACAAGCACGACGTGACATATCTCGACGATCCTGAGATTCTTCGTTCAAATGAGAGTCATTATTGCAAAACGTGATCAATTCTTCTTTTCAGTGATGGATTATGCGACGAGTTAATGTCTCTCAAGCGAGACTTGAAATGATTGTTGTATTAAGTGCTTTCAGAATTAAAGAAAACTAGTTGCTGCGAAAGTGTTATCTCATTACATCCAAACAAATAATATTCTTGAAAGATTGAAACTTCATTCTCACCTGTACGAGTCGGGCATGCTGGGTATACCGGGGTACACGGCGGTGGGCGCAAATCCATGGTGTATTCTAGGCGGCGAGGGTGGTGCTTGCGGCGGCGGTTGACCTCCGAGTATCCCCGAGGGTGGTGGTGGTGTCGGATGACCGGTACCCACCAGGCTCACGCCGGCATTATGCTGTTGCTGCTGTTGCTGTGGCTGTTGTTGCTGTTGCTGCTGCTGCTGCGGATTGTCCCTCCGTTGCGTGCGTAATTTCTCCTCGCGCCGCCACTTTGCCCGCCGATTCGAAAACCAGACCTGAGTTAGTGAACGAGAAGACAGACGAAGATACAGGTCAATCGCTAGGCTACGGAAACGTTCGTATCGGCTGACAGTCGTGAATAAAACGGTTATTAACGAAAATGCGAGGATCTAATCTAAAAAGAATCTATTGCATATTACGTACGAATAAATGTTTACTAATTAGCGTTACTCTTTACTTTATCTAAAATATTCATTTTTCTATTATAATGTTTCTAATAGGTAATGGACCTGTATACCGAATGTACTGTCATGATATCGATATAACGTCATAGTAATATCATAATAATATAAAATTATTTCTGATATCAGTTTATAATAAAAATAAAAACTGTCATAAGAAACACCGTTTTCTCTCAAAAGCTGCCAACCATTATCTACACAGCCATGACCCTAAGTAAGACAACAAGTGAAATTAATTTTCACATCGAATTAGAACACGTACTTTACACTAAAATATTAATTATTAATAAAATATCTAAACTAATAAAAATGTGCATGTGTTTCATAATTCGCTAACGCTGATTAGCTCGATTTAAAGTTTAGTGAAATAATTGAGACCTTGTGCAAACAAGTTAATTCAAAGATTTTCTAATATTAAAAAATTTATAACTATTGTCTTTCACAGATATGTTTACGACAATTATTAATATTTTAAAAACTTGTCACCCTGCTTTCGTCATTCATTCGGCCTCAAACGATTGTTTTTGTTTGTGCATATTTTTCATCAAGGCTGTGCTATATATTAAACTAATTAGTCACCTGTATTCGCGCTTCCGGTAGGCCGATTTTGCCGGCAAGTCTCTCCCTGGCAAACACATCGGGGTAGTGTGTCCTCTCGAACTCCTTCTCGAGCGCATCAATCTGCTCGTTACTGAAGCTGGTGCGATTCCTCTGTAGTTTCCTCTTCAGCCGGAGACGCGCCTGATCGTCGTCAGCACCACCCGACACGCTGCCGGCGTTGCTGTTGTCACCTCCGCTGTTCGTCTCATCCGAGTGCGCGCCACCTTCCAGCTCGCTCACTGTAACAGTAAAACACAGCCATTATCAGTGATTTTCGCGCGAGTGGTTATTATCAGAAATTTCGGAGATTAAACTTCTAGTCAGTATTAAGGAATACAGTTAATAGTAGCCAGGTTTTTACTTGATACTAAAGAGAACACAACTAAAGAATTAATTTAATATTGACCTCGTTACATGATATCATCATATTTTTTAATAGATCTGTTTAAGCCTATTATTCCGTACTTACCCTATATTAGATATATAAAATATATTAAAATTCTTAATATGCAAATCTTAAAAAAATTAATTGTTTGAAAGTTCCTCATAGAAGAAGATTTATCCTAGATTTGGATTTTTGCCAAGCTTTAATTCGAAATTTTATGAAAATTAGAATCACAGGTTAGACAATTGTTATCATTCTCAAATTTGTATGTGATATTGCGCGAATAGGTCGATGCTTTTTCCGAGGATCGTTTGCGGTCGTAACGACAAGAAGACTAGCGATGTATTATCGATATCAGCGTGCGTGATAGCGCGGCGCACGATTTGGAAGTTTGCGGTGCTTACCCCTTCGGCTTTCTTATATCAACTCCTACGTGCTATGCGCGCTCACGCACGCATCTGTCTCAATGTCTACGTGTATATACATGTAGGGGTATGTGTGTGGAGGCGCGCGTATGTGGACGAACGGGCAGTATAGGCAGGCGTCGCCGGGTGAACCTTATCGTCGGTTTCTGGGTGAGCGCGTCGAGGCGTCACCGGGTTTGCTTCGACGACGACGAGGGGGATGGTGAGGAAGCATAGGATACAGCGAGGAGAGAACGATGGTGGAGGACGGACGCGGGAGAGGAAGAGGGTAGAGACGAGGGGGTGTCCGATAAGACGACGGGCGTTCCGACACCAGTCGCCAGCTACCCCCACGAGATACGCCACCGTCATTCCGCGACAGTCGTCTCTCCCCTGGAGAAACTCGGTGTCAGAATCCGGCCCGGTGTCACACGTGACACGTTGCTGTCGTGGCTCTGTTGCGTTCTATGCAATTAACGCCGTTTTATGTATTTTGTCATCGCACCGCTACATCATCTCACCGAAGCATGCATCAAGGTAATAATATTCAGCTTTAAGCAGCTGGTCCTTCGACACGCTGTTATCTCGTGGGACAAAAACGCGTGACAAGTGTGGATGGAGTCGCGAATAGCAGCTATCACCACTGAAAGGATCGCAGATGCTGCCGAGAGATAGCATATCACATTTTACATACATGTATACGTCGCCAGACTACAAGCGCCCATGGGGATCTGGGCAGGGGAACGGGGACGGACAACGAAAATGTCTGTAATAATCATCGTATAAGCGGCAAAACCCGGGATACATCCCGCGCGCCCTGCTCCGCAGTAATACGCTCGAGGAAGCTGGCAGACGGCCACGCTGGTAGCGGCAAAGTTCTCGCGGCTCGGTAGAGTTGGTTGCCTCGAACTTCCACCTCCGCGTACTGGGGAGGATCGAGTGCGACGTTGGCGTGCAAGGGTTCCCCGTCTCCGTCCCCCTCTCTTCTCCCGCTCATCGACCCTCATCCCATCGAGCTGCTCCTTCGTAACCGTGCGCTGCAAACGATATCTCTAGGGGTGGCTCTCCGTCAGTATCTACGACGCGGGGTTAACGCTACGAGGGTGTCTTAAGCGGTAATTAAAACCGCCTTATCCAACCATCCCCCTCGCCCTCCTAAGCCCTCGTCCTTCCGCTTCCCTTTCCATTCTACCGAAACTCGGAGGAGCAACTTTGGGCCCTCGCGGTTGCTCGATCTCGTCTTTGCTATCACGGCCAAGTCGCGCCGCCGCTCATCGTTTCTACGCGGCGTGCTCGCGAGTTTAACGCCGATGCGGAACTCGAGACGGCCGGGAACATTTGAGCATCCGGAGGAAAGGGGTAAGTTGCCGCCGCACGGTGGTGCACGGTGAAGAGGTAACTTCGCACGGTTGGAGGGATGAACTGGCGTACAAAGATTTGTCTCACCGATCTCGTAATATCGTCAAATCCGCTCCCGTGTCTCCCGACGAAAGCGAAACTTCACGGGGTCTCTGGTGATGTCGAGAGTGCCGCGGCGCCAGATACGTTGATGCGCGATTTCACCCGATGGACGAATGGCGACAAAGAAAGAGGAAGGCAGAGAGAAAGGAGAGAGAAACTCTCCCATGGCTCATCTCCGCGTCGAAGAACGTTTGGAAGGCAGGAGCTGAACGCGGGAACCATTTCGCCCCGTGGAGGGGAATCCACGCCACCCAGGCAGCTTCTCGTTTGTCCCGCTCTCCCCTCGCGTCTCTCTCTGGTCCCCAACCAGATCATTCGCATCTTCCTTCAACGAATTATCCACCAACCAGGGCTGGCACGCGTTCGAGCGTGATGGCGGAACTATGCGCTCGAGGTTTAATCTACCAGCGCTCGTCGCGCGTGTATTCGATGTTCCTCCGATATTCTTGCATGGAAAATTGGTATTCGTTTTGATATTGGCTTTCGTGAAGCTCGAGTATGTACATATGTAATCTATCGTTACAGAAAATGATGAGACTATACTAACTTGTGATCTCAACAAAAGTAAGAAAATATTTATATAAAATTATATTGTAAAACATAAAAACTTGAATTATTATTATGTACTTTTTTTATTGTTTATATAGCCATGCGTCGCGCGACTGTTGTTTAAAACAATATTTTCCGGCGATATAAATCAGAAATACGAGACGGGGTGGCCTTTCGCGGTCTTCGAACAGACTTCGAAAGGTCTCACGGAGTCGAGTGGCCGATCAACAGGAGCAGGAGGTGAAGCGATTTATTAACGTCGATAATGGGCTTGGTGGTGCATTTAGCTAAACGCTTTAAAGACGGCGACGAGAGCGGTATTGTGCGCTCGAACATGCGCGGCCGCGACAATGTGCCGCGCGCAATTGCGGCCGAGAGCATTGTGGCAGGCGTACGGTAGTTTACTTTCAATCGTCGCGCGATCGGACCCGGAGAGGATCATCGAGCAAGAATAACAAGAGCGGAAACAAAGAACCTTAGAGAGAGAGAGAAAGGGAGAGACTGATTTCAGACATGAGAGAAAGAGGGATGGCGGCTCCTCTCTTTCCCTCTTCCTTTTTCTCCCTGTTCTCTCTTAAAAGTTTCTGTTACCCACGTGCCCTCCTGATTCCACAAGAGTCACTTGAACGGGAAACAAAAAATAGAGAAGAAAAAGAAAAACACACCGCAGGAGAAGACTCTTGGCCTCCATTCCTCCTATGACCGCAATGGGGGTCGTTGCGAAGTTAGATTCATGCGTCACGGGGTCGCGACTCGAGGATCGGGGTAACAATGCTACACTTACTCGATGAAACGCCATAGGTAAACGGTGCGTGCCATGCAAAACCGTCCGATCGCTACCGGAAGTAAGAGGCACGTTTCCTCCTCGATGACGAACACAGTGGCGAGCATGAAGTGGCAAACGCAAAGTGGCCAATTTTCAGACGTTGAGCTGCGCCGAGGCGAGATTAATGCGGCTCATTGCGTCCGGCAAGAGAAACGAAACGTTTTGCGACTCGAGCGACGAAAATCGATCACTCGACACGTTTTCAGATGAACAATGAACGATCGACGCACGCGTGACCGCGTTTATCCACCCCGTGCCCTTCTCATTAGTGCACTCATTCATTCTTAAATTATGTTTTGAATTTCTGCTCCAGTCGAGTAAAGGAATTAATTTATTGACAATTTTTGTCCCCTGTAGAAGATTTTCTTTTCAGGAGCATCTTGTTCCCCTCACCCCCACTGTCGATGTCTTTTTATTAGCAAATACTTTAATATCATATTTTTTAAAAATATTATTCTTGACTGTTTCGTGTGTAGCGAAACGTAACATACAAGATCATCTGATTATCGAGAATTTCACCATTGTCACCAATTTCTGCACACAAACTTTGAATGAAAGATGACTAATCCGAAGCAGACACTGTTAAGCTTGTAAACGACATTTTACGGTTACTAAGATTAAAAGCACGAGATCGGAGGGGCCCACGTGGAGGGAGAGAGAGTCCGGGTAAACGAGACCAGATGCACTCCGCGTCGAATAGCGTCAGAATGGCAGCGATGATACAGATGTTACGTGCGTGCGTGCGTGCGCGCGCGATGTTCACTCGGGCGGATAAGAGTCAACGTCGGTGCGGAAAAGCTGACGGCCATTATTATTGGAGGCCCGGCTAATAACGCGTAATGCCGACCGCGGCCACCCTTTTTTTCGTGCATTTTTATTAGCGTTCCTACCCTCCTCGATGGAAAGAGTAGCGCCGTGTTTCAACCCTCGCCGTGTACGTAACGCCATAGGTGCGCGACGTACGTGGAGGTAGAAGCGAGCGAGGCACCACCCGTTTCAGAGTGACACCTCGCACCCCTCGGGATGACGATTATCGTTTTTGGCCTGACTAGAAAAGCCAGTCGGCGACAATGGCCGGCCATGATGCGTTCGCAACGGTCATCCAGATGTCGTAAAAATGGCGCGAGGGGGGCGGGAAGGGTGGGATCCAGAAAGACACGAAGAGAATATCATTGGGTGATGTAATACCATTGAGAAGCATGCTTAACGCAGTTTGCTAGTACTGTGCTTCGATGAAATGTAAAAAACACAAAAAAGAATAGTCATCTTGTTTAATTCGGATGTTACAATAATAAAATTAATTAATAAGAATTAATTAATTTTATTATTAGGAGATTATTATGTAATGATAATCTCCTAATAATAAAATATGTAATATATATGTGATAATGATTATTATGTAATGAAATATGAGAGTATTATGTGTAATATTTTACGATTGTAAGAATCTCGATGATGTTAACTTTTGATGATGTATCTTAATTACAGTCTAGTTGATCAAGTTTAGTGAAAATAGGATTTACTAGCCGAGAAATCCAGCAAAACTAGGGGTAATCCGATCGATATCGCTGTAACAAACCTGGAAAGGATCGCAAAGATTTGCGAAGGATCCTGAACGACGGTGCGGAGCATGATGGGGCACCGCGAGGGGTAAGGGAGGGTTCCCTCTTGCTACGAGATTGCTATCGAGAACGGATAGGAATAAGAGGTATAATCCGCTCCGGCCTAATGCCTAATCCTACGTACAAATTTATTGGATTCCCCGTCCCTTAGCGCCGAATATGCACCGAACTCACGAATGCGAACTCGTCGAAAATGAATCTCGTGGATTAGGGACTCGTACTGTCTTCCAAACGGAATGTTATATTGCATGACAATAAAATTATCTCATTCGCAGAAGAACTCGAAGAAGATAGAAATGAGAGAAATATAAAATAGATTTGAATACTAAAGTTTGGTATCGCGTTCGGCACATCACTCTTTCCAACACGATTTACTTATTAAGAAATAATGATTATAGCCACAAAAATGCAATTATAGAAAATTTCAAAAATAAAAAATTACATAGCGTGATTATAATTGAATATGCTTGGATCCAAGTTGAAACGAGAAATATGATTGATCTCGTTTTTTCGAGCTCACAGTGGATATCGGGTGATCAACAGTTTTAATTATTTCGATGAAAATTGTAATGAACTTTATCGTTTTTAAAGAATTAATATACTCGTCAACTCGTCAATGACGCGTTTTACGCACGAGGGACATCAACGGACGGGTTTCGGGCAGAGCGCTCTCCAGCTGTGTTAAATGGCCGGAAAGAAACGAGGTGTCGACCTCGGGCTGGATTAAAGGCTAAGCGGTGGAATATGGACCGTGCTGACCGTACCGAGAGTACACGAAACTACCAATACCGTGTAAAAATACAAATATCAGTACTCCTCAGCCATTATGAAGGAATTGCACGTGTGTCCGATCACATTTATTTAATCTTGCCATGATACTCGATGTACCATTTTAATCGATATGTAATTATTAAAAAAATGTATCGTAAATGTAGAAATTGCTAAACGAACTCCTACTTCCATATAAATCATGCGTCATGAAAAAATAAATAGGATTAGAGTACTGCTACCCAGAATACAGTATTTCTCGCTTACACGAATAATGTAACAGATTTTTGCATAAGAATCTGATAAGCTTCCGAAATTATGGAGCGCGCCTTCGGTGAGCCATAAAGATGTACGTGCTATGACAGAATTATATGAGGCGTGCAGGCCGCTTTTGACTTCCAAAGTGCATCAAAGGGTTAAACAACACCAAGGCAGACCTCACGGACTAACGGAGTGATGTCGGGATAAACGTAAAGGGAGACGCGCGCGCGATAGGCAGAAAGGAGTTCGAGAATCGATCAAGCGAGCGGACAGACGCCGACCGGAAGAGAGAGAGAGAGAGAGAGAGAGAGAGACCGACACGGGAAAAGCGCGTAAAACTGGGCAAAGAGGAGCGCGCGGGTAATGCAGAAAGGAAAATATTGGAAACTCCATTAGCGGCGGTGCAACCAGCCGTATACCGGAATACATAAGCAGCTCCTACAGCGGAGCGAGATGAAGACAGATGAAGAAGACGGGGCGAGGAAAGCGAGGAGAGGGATGGCTATGGGTGTTATTACGCGATTCATTTGTAACGTTCCCCTCTTTCCAGCAGTTACCATATCTCTCCCTCTCGAGGTCCCCTCCCTGCTATCTTTTCTCGGTTTCGTTCCATGGAGTCGACGGCGACTATACCAAATCCTCTTTGCCGAACGTTCCGGCGGTTTTCTGTCTCCTGCATTTTCTTGTCTTTATATTTATCTTGTGCCTTTATTCCGTTTTCATTGCCCGTTCTTCAAATCTTCTTTTACGTAATTTATTGGAGCGTCAATTTAATTCGCAATTTGAATCTTTCAATCCTTCATGAGTCAAATCCTGAGTATCTCGGTAAAATAGCTGCAGGTATTCCTATTCCCTTTAGGCAAGCTTTACTAGCTTTGTAACATTTTCGAGAATCACGTCTATTTGTTTTTAATAAAAACTAAATAAATTATTTTTTTGTTTTTAATAAAATGTCAGAACATTAATAGATGCCAAAGGACTGAACACATTTTCTTACGTGTGCACAAATATTTCGACGCATATAATATCCTTCCTGAAATCTCACAAGTTGCGAAAGGAGAGACATCCTCGCGTATTTCTCGGGATCGTTACAACGGTTGGATGGCATGCTAATTCGCTTTTTCTTAATTCGAAGCGCCACGCGGAACAACGGTCGCCAGCCACTAAACGCCGTGAAATCGCTCGGCGATAACGCGGATCTCGCGGCGCACGGAATTCGCGCGATTACTTCCGGCCTCTTGAGCCGCGATGTACTTTTGCAAGTTTCGACTGGAGACTTCCACGCCCTACTGCTCATCCCCCTCGTCCTCTATTCTGCTGATCCCGCTCGCGCATCTTCCTCCTTTCCCCAGCTTCCGTTGCACGATGCGGTTAAGCTCCGTTTACGCGCGGCGCATCGTTCCTCTCTTCCTCTCTTCTCCAATTTCCACGGAGCTTTCCTCCGCGAAACCGCCCTGGCTGATAATTTCTTCTAGTTCGCGCAATGTTTTGCACTGTTTCGCCATTTCGGACCTGCGAGCGACGCATGGAGCTTGTTAATTAGGAGACTAATATCGGAAATTAAGAAAATACCCGGAGAAACGCAACCTAAACAGCCTATTCTTACGCTTCCAAAAATTTATGGAAAATATTGCTCGACGAGTATTTCGAGTAAAATTATATCTGCTGGATCGAGTAGCATTTTATTATTAAGGTGAGCGAAATGAACGGAAGATTGAGCTTCAAATTCCGCGGCGTCCCTGCCTCGTTTCGAGCAAACAAGGAAAACGAAAGGTAGACTGATTTCACCAATCTCAAATCCCACATCTGAGATTTACGAAAGACACACACGTGGAATCACGTCTTTGATCCAACATGTAGCGAAGCTCAGGACCGAATGACTTTAGTTCTGCGCTTCGTCGCTAATCGACGTGACCGTGAGCGATCTCGCGTCGATGCCACAAGTCGTGCGACACGGCGGCCGACCGGAATGTAAATCAAAAGAGGTTTCGAAACTCTTCCCCGGCGGCTGAATGCGGCGCGGTGACGGCGGCAGGCCTTAATTCGTTTACGACTTGCAAAACGAGCCTTCTGGGAGCGCGCAACTGGTAGCCAAACAGTTTGCACGCCGTCACGCACCCCCGTGGCACGTCCCAAGGGTGCCGCTGACGAAGTAAAATCCCGCAACGAGCGGCGGTTGCGCCCTGACGATCTCGGATCGGCGAGAGTGAGAGATTCGGAGCTTCAAAGGCACAAGAGCAGAATTTCAGGGGCGCCATTTCAATAGCGCATAATTAAAATAACTTTCATAATGATTTTATTTCGAAATAATTTGTTTACTACTTGCGACCGTTTATTGGTGATCATCAATTTTTAAGTCGTTGATTTGGAATTAGCGCACATTATTAAATTGAAGGAACATCGAGTCACCAAAAATCGAACACGCAAACTGTACGTGCTTAAATCTGCTCGCGATTCTTTGAACGCGTGCAATTAGCTAGTCAGAACGTGCAGATTGCGTGCAGATAGGCTTATTTATTTCTTCAGAGACGCGTCATGGATCAAAAAGGACACTTTGCTCATTGTAAGTCCATGCGAATGTGAAAGACATCATGCTCGATTACGACACGTCTTTTATAGCGGACTCGTGAGAAATCTCGCTGTATTTTATGGGCCTGGGTCCTCTTACGAGAAAGAACGAAACTGATAGACCGTGCAAAATGCTATTAATTCCTCTTAAAGAACATTTTCTGTGAGGCTCGTAACGTTTCATAATTACAAATATCGAAAATCTATTTTAATTTTAACACACATACCGCATACCGCGCCCATTTATTTTATCAAAGAGAGAGAGAGAAAAAGAGATGAAGTAATAATATAATTTTCTCTAAAACTCTGTGTATTTTAATTTCCAATTGCTGCGATTTTCAACGAAACATAAAACTTTAAATATTAATTTTGCAAAATGGGACAACAAAATTATAAAAAAATTAAAAAACTACGGTGAGTGTTTTTTGAGATTCACGTTTCTCTTACTATTATATTTTCACCGAAAGATCACTGAATTCATTCTGGACGCGGAATGTTTCAGCATGCCTCCGGCCTGATGATCTCTCCCTTTATCTGCTTGCTGGTGATCGATATAAAATTGCAGTGGAAACAAGGCCGCGCACTACATAGGCAGCGTTGTTTCGCGTTCCCCGGAGGGATCTGATTGCAAACGAATGCGGCGGGGTTACGGTCTCCCTTCATAGACGATTAATCCAGTTTACTCGCAGACGTTACCTCGGCATGGGGTTCTTGTAAGCCGAGAATCCGCACAAACGTCCCTCCCGCGCTTAAATATATTCAATTACGAGACTCGAACCTCTGCGCCTCCTCATCGTCTTCCTGTCTTTGCGTCTCTCTTTCTCTTCCTTTATTCCTCTCTAATGTTTCCCACTTTCATTCATTTACTTCGTGCAGCCGCTTTCTCGCCAACTGCCAAAGTCCCGACTTTCCGTTTCCGTTTCGGCCCCTCTCAAGAACACGGTTTTACGCGCTGCTGATCTCTTCGACAAATTCTTCGGCAGTCGGCGAGTTTGTCTCACTAAAATATGCGCTGTCTTATTATCGGACTTTTCGCTGTACGAATGGCATCAGAATATGTCAAGTGTCTTTACTAGTCTTATCAATTAGATCTTACTTTAAGGTTGCAACTGATAACTGTGATGTAACACATGTAACATTTTCCTTATAGCATGGATGATACTTTAAACTTTTAGCACATCTAGATAAATAAATAATTTTTAATAAGGTTCGTGGATATCATAATATCGAGTACATTTCTTATATTTTGCATCGTGTTAATACGTTAAATGGAATTAAAAAGGAATTTTAAAAAATGTGTAATGTTCCACACATGAATACACGCTAAGCTCTGAGTAGCTTTATGAAAGATGTATATATTTGATATCGCTTTCGACAGAATCTTCAATTTTAATAATATGAATATTATCGTAATAATTTGAAAGGCAATAGGAATTGAAGCTGTTGAAAATGCGGAAAGTCGAGACGTTGCGGTTTCGCGAGACAGATATTTCCCGATATTTTTTATCATCATGCCACAAGGGTTGAATGACAGAGCAAACACAGAGCAGAGCATAGGTATAGTTAGAGTGAGCGAGAAAGAGCAAGATAGAGAAAAATAGAGGGAACAAATGATAGAGAGAGATTGAGGGAGAAAGGGTCACGGAACCGGGGAGAGGGTGCGGAACGAGAGAGGAAAAGAGAGTTAAGCCTGCAGGCTACAGACAGAGGCACCAGAGTATAGTAGCGAGCGACGGCAGCAGCAGCAGCAGCAACAGCAGCAGCAGCAGCAGCAGCAGTAGCAGCAGCAGCAGCAGCAGTAGCAGCAGTGCGGCGCAAAGCGAAAGCAGGAGGGAGACAGGCATCTCGCCCTTCTTTTGTCCCTCGGCTTCGGCCCGATATTGAAATGGAGTCGTTTGAGTGTGAATAATTTGCTTTGCCCGGGCCCACCCCTCCACCGCCGCCGTCATGCCGTCCCTCTCCTTTGCCGCTTTCGGCCCGGCGCGACTACCACCGCGATCGGCCCCCGTGTACCCTCGTTCCCCCCCATCGCGACCCTCGTCAACCCCTCAGCAGACGGCACCGCCGCGTTATTTCGCCGGCGAGACCGGTGCGTTTCGCGATTTCCGATCGTGGTCGCGAATCGACCTTCCGCTAATCTTCAGAGTTCTGCCAAGACGCGTTTCTCTGCGTTGCGGTCGGCCAACATCTCCGACCTGACCCCGATCAGAAATCTCTTCTCGTATGAACGACGCGACACTTCGATTCGAAGGCACGTACGCGCGTATGTCCTGAGGTATCCCGAGGTATGGATCATTATAAATTCCGTGGTGAATTGCCGCGCACACTCAATCGAGTGCGACCCTGATGCATCGGGTATGACGATTTCGTTCCTCATTTCTCGGATGCTGATCAGATTGGGTACACCGGTGAATTGATTAACGCCAACGAGTCATCGTCACGCAGCGCACCGGCGAAATCCGCGCGACTGGAATGGATGACACGTACGACACGCATGCCGTGCATAACGAGCGGAGTTAAAATTACATCGACGTAATCGTCGCACATAACACGGCCTTGCTCCGACCCGTGAAATATGTTAACCAACCGATCATCGGTTACGGACGATAGAGAAGATCGATGATGGATTAGACGAGTCAAAGACGCCTCTCTCAAAATTCAAATCGTCATGAAGAGAAACAAGAGCATTCCTACGCGAGATGCCCGTTAACGGATGTTTTTTCGGCGACCACACGATATTCTCTTTGTGAATTTCAATGAGTTTACTTGTATAGAAATGTTTCAAGGCATTAACATAAATAGTAAGGAATTCTTCGATCTTACTTCTCTTTGCTTCAGTTATGAAGAGTAATTTTTCCAAAACAAGTGTTATACAATTTAATTTTATACACACACATTTTGATGTTAAATATTAAAAAAGAATCCATAAAACTGTGACATAAACATATCGCGCAAAATGCCTTTGTATTTGTTTCGCCGTAAGCCGCCGTGGAAATGGCGGGTCTCGTATACAGCGAGCGCGAGCACGCGTTCAGCTCTTTTTAAATTTAATCGTCGGTATAGGACAGAAGTGCGATTTCTTCCGCTTTGTGTGGCCGGAACAAACGCAATGTGCGAAAAGACACGAAAGGCAGAGCTCGCAGTTGAGGAAGCCGAAGAGGAGAGTCGAACTGTACATCGCCAGGCATGCCGACGAGCATTGAAGAGCGCCGCTTTTGTTGAAAAGACGCCCGCACGCCGACAAAGCGAAGGTGAACGCGCGCGCGAGAGCGACCGGATGATGAGCCAACAATGATCGAGGATTCATCGGTCTTTTAGGAGGCCAATGTCACCCGTCGGTTGGCGAACGCGCCACTACCCCGAGCGCGCATTCTCCTTAGGCATGCAGAACGCATACGGGACACCTTGTATATAATCTACTGGCAGCAGCCATCGGAAATCAGTCAGCTCCTCAAACAGAACCAGTCAACCACCATCGTCCAACGATGAAGGTAGTTATCAATCGATTGTATCGATTCATCTCTTGACCGATCATTTAGAACAAGTTTTGCAACGTGAGAAGTTTATCGCTCGATTCTTCATGGATAATGTGAAATTAATTGTATTATGAAAATATCTGACCGATTTTGATTGACTCCTATGTAAAGAAATCCTATGTAAAGAATTAATCTGATTAATCGAACAAATTTTATCGTTATTAATCGATCGATTTAATCTGAAAGGTACTCGTCAGCGTCGTTCTTTTGGCTGCCGTGGTCCTCGCTGAACCGCCGAGGTATCGCCAGCAATATCAGCAACAGAAACAGTATTACTACGCTCAGCAGCAGGAGGAGGCTGCGCCTTACCCCGCATCCGGTTGGAGACCAGCGGGACGCGCTTTTAATCTCCCTCAGAGACAATCTAAACAGCAATACGAAACGCCGGATGCTCCTCAGCAACAATATGGAGCGCCAGATGCTCCTCAGCAACAATATGGAGCGCCGGATGTACCTCAGCAGCAATATGGGGTACTGAATGCTCCTCGGCAGCAATATGGGGCACCGAATGCTCCTCGGCAGCAATTCGGGGCACCAAACGCGCCTCGGCAACAATTCGGGGCACCAAACGCGCCTCGGCAACAATTCGGGGTACCGAATGCGCCTCAGCAGCAATACGAGGCACCGAATACGCCTCAGCAGCAATATGGGGCACCAAACGCGCCTCGGCAACAATTCGGGGTACCGAATGCGCCTCAACAGCAATATGGGGCACCCACGGATCCCCAGCGCGAATATGGAATACCGGAAGAGCCCACGACCGAAGTTCCTAATAGCACTGAAGAAGAAGAAGAAATATCTACCGTCCAAGGCATCACCGACTCCGAGGTGAGCAAAGTGTACATTTTATTTAAATCTTTTATAAATCTTTTATGAAAAAATGTAATAACGAAAATTTTACGAGATAAGGAAAGATACTTGACTAGCTTGACTAGAGAAATACCGAGCAAAAGGTTTCCGTTAGATCGACTCGGCCGCAATTTTAACGAAAATAAGAATACGTCACCAGGAAAATCGCGGAGCTTTATGTGGGCCAAGTCGCACATGTTAAACGTATGACTTTACGTGACGTTACGTAACGTGGATTTATCATCTCGTTTCGTAGAGAGAACGCGCTGAAGCATCGAGTTGGCATGTGAGCCCACGCGGGAGCGGAGACGGTTCCGCGGAATTTAAATCACACCGGGCTTCCTCCGCTCCTCTTTTCCAATCTTCAGGGTTCTCGGCGTACATTCTCGGCGCTCCTCATCGCTTGTCCTAACGACATTAGTATTCGAGGCACCGTTTACTTTCGATCGCGGGTCTCAAGCACGCGTGTGTACGTACCAAATTCGAAGACTCGCGTGACACAACCCATAATGCATTCACCCGTGATTTGAGGTCACCCGCGTGAGCCTCCAGCGTCGCCTCTTTGGCGACAGATATAAAAAAAAGAAAAAATTCCGTTTCGCCTCGAATTCGGGAAATATTTGTCTGTAATTGTCAATCACTGCCTTCTCACGTAATGTGCATTTGCAAATGTTGTTTAACAAATAAATTCATAGGATGTCGCCCAAAGTTTTTCCTCGTGGTGCACGATAAATTCTATAATAACAAATATATCGCTTGACAAGATATTAAAAAATTTTATTAAATGTTACTGTAACTACTAATGCGAGCGCGACACTTTTCTTCTTAGATAATAACAATGAACAATATAAAGACGATATAGAGATACATAATTGTGCACACGTAAAGCCCATTGTTCTCTGTCGCAGTCTGAGCCCGTGAACGCTGCGAACGAGTTCGAAGACGAGGATACGGACGAGAAGCAACCCCAGCAAACCGGGGAGTACTACGTCGCCCTTCCTGACGGTCGTCTGCAACGCGTACGATATATTAGCCGCCAGAACGTCGAGGCCATGAAGTATTTCGCCAAAATCCGTGCCGAAAACGTGGAGCCGCTTCGTGGACCGATCTACGCGTACGCACCCCTGCAAAAGCTGCAGATCGTGCCGACCGGCTTACAAGTGTCCGTTACTCCGGTCGCCCCGGTCGCCGCGGTCGGATCTGCGGACGCCAAGCCGCAGAAATTCGAGATCGAGCCTGTGGCAGCGCAGGTGCAGTATCAGTACGACAACCCCTCGAGCGTGGTGCCCCTGACCAACCCCCTCAGCACCTCCTATGCCACCTACACGGCAAATTACCAAGCACCAAGCGAATCCAGATACCTCCTCACCTTCCAGTGAACGGCCGAAATTAACGACATTGGCGACAACCCTTGTAAATTCTACTGTACATGTTGCGTAAACTATACTAAGTGTACTCACAATTAGGCTAAGCTGACGACGTAATAAAGCTGATGGTAACGAAATGTTTCACTATGGTTTTAGATCATTCTGCTTATTGCAATTACGCGATTTGTCATGACTATTCATTCAGACCTAAATTTTACTTTTACTTTTCACAGATTTTACATAAACGCGAGGAAATTCTTGAAGAAATTGGGAGGATATCTCAAATGATATTGATGATTGATAATTGACGATTCCAGGAATGTTCATGCGCGTGCAAAGATTGTTCTAGTTGAGATGATACATTTTACAGTGAAATTGCAATTGGACGTTTCTTCAGCACGCGAACATTCGAGCCTGGACGTATCGGCGAGAGGGAAAGAGAAAGAGGAAGGATCCGTCGGCACGTAGACGTGCCTAACCGCAAAATTCCAGAAATTTAATATCTCGCTCGGCGCAACCGGCGGCGGGGTTGGGCGTTTCATAAGTTCACTCCCGGCACAACCAATCCCCCGTCAGAATTCTCCCAAAATTCTACAGCGAACGTTCCAACCCACTCAAACACTTCCTCCTCTTCCTTCCTGGCACTCCGTTACATCGCGCGTCTCTCCCTATTCTTCCCTCTTTGACGACCAGTAAGCGCCTTGGATGTTCTTAGTCAGCGGTGAACATTTTGAAAAAAATACGAAAATCCGGGATCGATTGAAAAAACGATCGATCCAGATTGGAATTGGTGATCCAATTTTATACAATTGAATCACAGATCCCCCCCCTACTCTGCTAAGATATCCCATATCGGGCATAATTATAGGAGCCAAGTTAACGGGAACTTTTAATTAAGGTCCACCGGCAACAAATCTCTCAAGAATTTCTCTCGGGCCGTCGCTCGGCGTGGAACAAAGGCATACCCTCCAGCGGTCGGAGTAAATAGCCCGGAGAAGCACGAGCGTCCTCACCGAGACCGAGATTTCGTCGATGAGCGCAATCGGCCGATTAATTAATCCGGTCAAACGGTCAGGCCCAATTAAATTCCGCTAACCGGCCAAGCCGATTGCTCGGTGAGAGATCGCGATGGCGACCGACGGGCGATTTCGCCGTGAACGAGTTTCTTCATCGGTAACTTGACTTGCGAGAGACTTGACGTGCGTCCAGCAGTCCTTTCGCGCGCTTCATTCCTTCCTTCGACCTTTTCCTTCCTCATCCTTCGATCCTTCCGCCTCTTGCCGGAAGCGGCAGGGAATCGCTTCAGAAAACAAAGTTTCTCCCGGCTTTCCATTCGTCGCTCTTCGCACCATCGCCATCCGTCGTTTTCTCGCTCCTCTACGCCTCGTCAAGCTCGGAAGCGTCCCAGCGAGAGCCAACCAGCCGGTGCACCCTCCTTCCCACGGGATATTAATTTTTCGGGAAGTTACCGCCGTACCGTTCCTTTTTCCCTCCCCATCGTTCCTCCCTTCGGCTCGGCGCTTTGTTTTTCCACGGCATTTTTGGCCCGGGATGAATCCTCGTGATTTTCCCTCGCCATTTCCAATTCTTATGCTATCTTTTGATAAAGTGTCATCATTTCTATAATATAATATTTCAGAGGCTATCTTTTTACTACTTTTAGAAGAAAAAATCTTGAATAAAACTCTGAGTATTTTTAATTTGTACATAACAAAAGTTAATTAAATATTCGATTATATTGTAATTAACAATTGATTTATCTCTATAACAATTATTCACAGTATTTTTTACTGTATTCAATTTTTGCGGCATGTGCTCGAAATTTCAGGAAATCCGGGATAATAGCCTCTGTGTACACACACACACACACTGTGTGTGTGTAAAAAATCTATCTCCATAATTCTCTTGTTTAGGCCAACGTCGTAAAAATGGGCTTTTCATAAGCCTCATATGAACTGGATAATATTTTGTGATCTCTCTCAGTAATCGTATAATTTGTTTCACGCACATTAACGATGTAAAAATCGATAAAGAAGAGAAGATTAACTTCCATAATCCTGAAACATGATACGTATATCTCCATCGAAAATTCTGCACCTCCGTTTATTTTCACCTAATCACTGTTTTTTTACTCGTTTTACATCGAGTAATTATGTGTCGTTGAAAAACACTGCAATGTTATATTTAATTCATGATCGTAATTAGCATAGATGTATTGCTATTTACTACACATATCTTTATATACTACACATCTACATCTTTATAAATTGAACTCTCCTGGAAACAAAGAGAGTAGGTGTAACGATAAAGGTATAATAAATAAATTGTCAAGTAAATAATTTTTTCTTTCGCGATATCCATGCTATTAATATTTTTATCTATTGCATGCTATTAATAATATATCATATTTTTATCATGAAATTGCGAGCTTTCTTTTTATATCTCTGTCAAATATAATTCGCTGCTATTCTACTGCTCTCCCACACCCTTCTATTTTAGATCCGTCTCTACCGCCTACGTTATTGTTCATAATGACTAAGTTGCAAAATGATAATGTTGAATATTCCGAGATCTTCTAGTTAAGTATAATATCAGTATACTACTGTTGCTTTGTGATCTGACTGTACAGTCGTATATTTAAACTTATCATGGTTTTGTAATACATCGTGTGCATTCGATGCTTTATCGAAGCTATTATCGCTATTATTATATTATTTTAGCGGACATCCCATTCCAGTAACTCGTTCGCGGCGCAGCAGAGGAGAAAAGAATCACTCGCGGCGAACGGCTGATCCGCGAGGAACAAAGGTTCCAAGAACGCCGGCGGATTGGCCGTGCGAAACGATAATAATTCCAAAGCACCTGAGAACGACAGAAAAGACAGACGAGAGAGAGAAGTCAATAAAAATGGATCGGAGAAGGAGCGAGAACAAAGAGAAACCGCTGAGGACGGAGGAGGGCAGGGTAAGCTAAGAAAAGACGTTGGGAGTCATGCAGGGGTGACATCTGGTCCCGTAATGGCGGTGGCAGACGTCGATCCACGTCCACGGGGGTAGCTTTTTCCCGCGCGGCTACGGAAAGTGGCGCGGCTCGCGCGTCTACCTTCGCGTGTGAGTGCGAGCGTGGACACGCACTCACACTGCGGGGCCGATCGTTTGTTTCGTGTCGGATTAAGAAAATAGCGGGAGGTTCCCCGCGGTGCCGGTGGGAACGTGGCCAAGCCGATGTCCTCCTCAAGTTCTCAGGACTCGCGCGCAGGAAGTGGCGATGTAATATTTGCACATGTAAACGTTCGCGCGCGCGCTCACTGCTTCCGTCTGTAGATTCGTGTCACGTTATCTCGCGCTCTTTAAAAGCTCTCTTCTTTTCCGCTCAAGGAGCTTCTCTAACCCCCGCGCGTGACCCCATGCAGCGCAACGCAGGGGAGGGTCGCAAAGACAACAATAAAAAATAGGAAAACAGGAAAGGGTGGAAGAAGAGGGAAAATGCGCGTATGCGTTCTATACGCGAACGCACCACTGCCATCGGCGGTGATTGGAGATCCCCCGTCGACAAGCACGTCGAACTCTTTTCGGCCCTTTCGAAATCGGCACCTGCTTTCGCTCGATCGCAACGACGACAACGACAATGATGACGATGTCGGCTTTTGTGATCCTTCTTCCTTGTATCGACATATCCCTTGCAATTTCCACGAGCTGCATACATCACGCATACTGGAACTTGCGCGCGCGTGTACGTACCATGCGTGCAGCAAACGCATTGCGTCACAGGGCATGTCAATATCGAATCGGGGGACAAGGAGGGATACCAAAAACAATGCGCCGCGCTATGACGACGAGAGAAGTCGCTCTTTGATTAATATCGCTGAATTAATAGGGATTCAACGGAGGAAAGGGGAACGCGTGTGATATCCATAGACATTGTCATCGACCCGTCGATGTTTTGCAGAAACTGCAATCGAAAGCGTTTTATGGAGATTGCAAATATTATCCTCCTGGAGATTGCATATATCAGCCTCCAATTGATTAAAATGATGATATAATCCCATAAAATCTTGACGGCTTCTTTTTATATATTGAGATAATGTAAAAATTATAAAATATAATTTCTGTAAAATTTTATATTTTTATAATTTCTTAATTTTCTTAATTTTGGTAAAATATAATTTCTTGTAAAATGTTGCACAAATACATATACACAATACAGGATAAGATATACGAATTTTACATAAAAGAAACTTTTACGAAAACTTTTCTTTGCTCAACAAGGACTTGTAAAAATTACTATTGAGCGGCCCGTATTAAGTCGATCGCAAAATGAAATCATAAGAAATTCCGCGTGCATGAGGACTATAATTCAATCGACTGGTAAGTGCGCGATAAACGTGACTTCGCAATACTGAAACGTTATGCAATATTATGAGTGACTGATCGGTGAGCTACATCAATCTTTTACGTAATTCATTGTTCGTTGACTACGTACGACCATATGTCGACATATTTTTCCCTCATTTCCATGCCTGTCATATCATTTTATATACAACAAACTTGCATAAGCACAATAAAGAAATTCTCTATTTATGTCATTATTCTTGGACTTTTAAATTCTTTATTGCAATATGACATTTGATAAAATCGTCTCTCGTGACATGCTTTTTAATCAGACTTTCGAATGTGATCTTAACATTTTACAAATACATATATATGTTGTCATCGTTCAATTTGATTGACGTTTAGTAATTTGAATCTTCGTATCAAATTTCCACGTCGCGAGGTACACGATAAAACTGCGAATCTCTCGATTCCGAGGAACTAGTAACGAATTCCGAAGGCGCGTTTACCGTGGGTTGGATTCTTAAACGGGGTGTTTCTCTTGGAGAGCGGGAGAGCGGTGGTTTGGCTCAAACCCGGGCTCTCTCACTGACGTGCCTGCCTATCTAGCATCGTGGAAACGTGGAATTTAGATTCTGATGTACCCCTTATACCACACGCATTTCTCGCAGACATCTCGCTCCTTAAGCCCATTTTACTTATCTTGTAAGAGGAAAATATAATTTTGCAGAAAATTCGCGCGATCAACTTTAAAGCATAATTTTGCCCAGTCAATGATACAAAAAATATGGATAAGATCAGAGAAATGTATCTGCAAAATTAGATCCTTTTCGCTTTATTTTTACGCGCATCCAGTATGAGTAGGCGGAATCAAGCTAGTGTAACGTAATTTTATATAACTATAATATAACTCAGCAATATTGTTTAATCATATTGTAAAATCAGCCGTGTGATTTTGTCGCGAATTATCTGGTAAGATTCAGATCGTACGAGAGAAGCTTTATACACGCCACTCTGTACTCCGTGCTCCGGGCATTATTCATACACTCGTCACGTATGTGAGTTCAACCCCCTTTCTCTGCCCGCTACCCTCATCTCTCCCGCGCGAGCATCAGCGGTACGTACTCGTTCGTGTGAACGTTGCCTAAAAGAGCGTCGATCGGTCGGTCGGTCGACGTGTCGCACCCGAGGGGGTTGCGTTTTCTCTCTGTGTGTAGTATGTATATCGATTGGCATTACGAAGCAGATCAGTCAACCCTACCCGTGTGTCTCGTCGAGGGGTCGAAGGAAGTAGCGTGCGAGGAAAGAGATCTCCACCTTGCCGCTACGTATCCCCCGCCCGCCCTCTCTTCGCGGTTGCTGAGACACTTTGTCACCCTCTCAGGCTTTAATCCCCATACTCCACCGATGGATACTGAGACCTGTGAGGTCGTAGCGGGGCAGGAGGAAGGAGGGGTGGTGGATGAGAAAACCGCGTCTACAATTAGCGTCTCTTTATTCAGTCTCTTACGACTTATCGGAAATCTATAAAAAAAAAGGTGCGTCGGCTCGATGTAAGCACGACACACCTCAGGATTAAAATCGATATGATCGCGTACTATCGCCCTTATCGTTCTTATTCCACTTTGTCACCCTCTCACGCGTTACGCGTCCTCCGATAGACGACGGCGAGTTGACGGATGCTCGTAAGGTTGAGCGGAGTCAAAAGAAAGAAGGGGAAGAGAGAGAGAGAGAGTAGCAGGAGGGAACTTGCTCCGTTAACCCTCCGTTAACCTACCGTTAAGGAATACGCCGATAAACGATGCTGTGTAAGGACGTGACAGGGAGACGTGGAATAAAGATAAGGATCCCATCCAAAGTAAAACAGTATATTGATACGCTGCATGTATCGCAACGTGCATATCAGGAAGTGATATCATTTATCTTCTTTTCATTTTATTCTCGTAACTGAATTTTTTGTCTGGTAATAATGGCAGTCTACTCTACTTTGCATTTTTCATATTTAATTTACCGTTCTTCGATCTTAATTTGATTTTAATGACAATCAATATTTTCTCTTGATCTTTATTGCTTATCGATGAAAAATATTATCGACTTATTACTTATTTACGAGTTATAGATATTTAGGACATTAAAAATTTTGAATTATTATTTTATTTTGCATCCGTATTACCAAACGTTTCTCATAAATTTTATTATTATTCATATCCTAACATATTTAATATTAATATTTTAATTATCAGACTGCTGTAATAGAGATGACAAAGGATTATGATTATATGCAGGTTAGAATACAAAATTAATGAAGCTTTTTGAAGTGAAAGCAAGTCGAATTCACAATGCCGTCCGTCGCAACATGCGCGCATCATTCTCTCTCCCGCTCTCTCGCCACGTTCGAAGGAATTTCATCTCCAGATTCCGTTACATGTTTTGCGAACTGGTTCGATCGCGAAAGAATTTCTCCTCGATCGCGGTTTCCGCGTGCGGTTGGAAAGTCCGTAATGGCGAGACCGCGAACGGTCCGAGCGGAATGATTTGCGCGCAGGAATTACAAAACCGAAGGGGGAAAACACTCCCTTCCACCCCAATCCCCTCAGTTGCCCTTTTCCTCGCTCTCTCTCTACGTCTCTCCACCTTTCCCTTGATACACGCAGTTGGTGCAGTGATGTATAGGATGTTAATAAACGTGATTTAGTTAACGAAGTAATATCCCATGTACGCTTGGAATATAGAATAATTGTTTCTTCACAAAAATTCTGAGTGTTAATAATTTCAAATCTTATAATAATATTGTATAATCTAATAATAATTAGAAACACTTTGCACAATACAACGTTTTCTTTCCTCAATGGTCAGTGAATTTGCAGCATCATTCATGCATTTTTCCATCAAAGCCAAATACAAATTCGTGATATTATATATCGGGGAGTTAATCCTCTCGTTGCAAACAAAAAACACGCGTTTGCACGCATGACGAGTCTATTTCTATGTTTTTTCTCTCTCTTTCTATTTTTTCTTTTTTTTTAAACGAAACTCCGCCGCAAAATTTCGCACGATTTCGACTCGACACCAGCCGAGAGCCGAAATTTCTCGTATCGCCGCGAGTGCGGTGAAATCGATATCGCGCCGGCGATTTTGTACAGTGAAATATCGGACACAAAAGGGATTATGACGATTCGATCCCAGGGATTACCTCCGAATGCTATCTCGTGCACGATAGAAGGGAGAGGATCGGCGTATTGTTTTCGATACGCAAATCTCAACAGGAATTTGCGCAACTGGCACGAGGGAGAGAGAAAGAGAGGAAAAGGAGAGATACTGCACATTATTAATCGACACACCTTTAGTCAGCAAAATCTAAACGTCACGCCACGTTAATTTATGGTTCATTCCGTCGTTTAAGCAAATTCATTCCTGGCAGCTTACCATGTACCACACAATACCGTATAAATAAAGATTCGCGTAAATTAAGGCCCCGAACTATCGTGAAAAACGCCATCCGAAGAAAGTGTAATTAATCGAATCTGTCTGAAAAATCGCTTCGATAATATTGCAGTCGTTACTTCGTCGCGTTTAAAACAGTTGTTCTTACAAAAAGTAGATACTGTAAAATGTTGATGATAAAAAACGTAATTTCAGATTATATGTTAAGTACATACTCGTTGAATTAATCATAGATGAATCCTTTTCAACATTAAATATTTAAAAGTCGAAATCATCACACGAAAACATGAAGAAACGATGCGCTCGACGAAAAATCGGGGGATGAATGAACTCAAAGCTCGTTAGAGAATTCGTAGACTCCCACAACAACTCAGACAGAAAAATGCGTAATGACTGGCCATCCTGCTTTCTCTCCCTCTGTCTCCTTCTCTCCGTCCCTCGCGAGCAGATAAAACGGAAGACAAAGAGGACACCGCGCGTTGCAGCACTCCGCGCGCCTGCTGGCGGCCGGACGCCTATGGAGGTGGTGCAGGTAACCCGAGACTCGACGAGAGGTCAGTCTTCGTAGATTGACGGATGCGATAAATCGAGCCGCGGTGACACACGCACACCGGGCTCGAGTGACGCGTAGCGAAACGGTGGCGGCGGCGACGCGACGCGACGCGATGGGACGCGACGCGACAACCCACTGACCTGCGAATCCAATGCATAGAGTTTCTCTCTTGACGTGTTTCCTCTCTATCTCTCTTACCGCGTAGATGCACCGATCCGCACACACGTGTATGTACCGAGCAGGGTGAGAGAGAGGGAGAGAACCTCGTAAATATTCCTGTTTATACGTCACCCACGTAATGCCCTGCCAGTGCGGCGTGTACGGGGATGTCGTATCGAACACCAGAATCCTGAAATAGAACGGGGCAAAGCGTACGTCTACGGCCGCGCGATACATCCGGCTCGCGCCTAGAAACACGTGGGAAATCCTGCTCTATCGAATTTCATACGCAGTCGTAAAAATGCAGCAGCATCGTGGTGAGGTTTCTCGCGATCGAGAAACTGCGAGGAATGAGAAGGACGCCTTTATTTTATATATCCTTGTACTATTTTATCAGTAATTATTTACGACTACGTATATGATTTTAAATGTCACACGCAGAGGGTTCAAGGGATTAATGCATGCGAGTTTTAGAAATGCTCGATCGGAAATGGTGATGACTTGGAGTTACATTGGCGCAGCTCTGGAAACTGGCGGAAGAGGATGATAATAAACAACGAGCAACCAGAACAGAGGCGGCCAGAGAGCGCATTGTACGATCGGTGATAAAAGCTCGTCGCACCGTTGCGTAGCTACCTACCAGGGAGAGAATTCGAGAGAGCGAAGACAGCCTGGAGAAAGCAGGAGCACCGCGGATGATGGACGTATACAGTGAGAGATCGGGTTCACGTGATAAAGAAGGTCGAGAATAATGCCTTCGGTGCACCCTCGGTCTCGCGGCAGTGGGCGCAGCAGGCTGCCATTATATTGTTTTACCCCTGTATCTCGACCGGAGATCAACAAATACACCGCGGAAGGTTGAATATTATTCGACGAGAAAACCCGGAAGGACGGACTCGCAAGGGAGACCCGCCATGGACGAGTACAAGGGTACAAGCGCATCATCCGCCATCCGCGACGCAAAGAGCCATCAAAAAAACCGATTTTAACTCTCTTCTGCCCGCAGAATTGACTTGAGACATATACTGATTCTTTTTCAGGATTTGTAATTAAGCCAGTGGACATGGAATCAGGATAGACTAAAACTAGAAAGCAGATGATCATCAAAAAGAGTAACAGTAAAATTTTTTTAATACGAAATGTGATGTGATTGCGATGTTTCCGCCTTGCATGATTTTCATTTGTACATATTGTTAAAGGAATCTAGCAAATAAAAGATGAAATAAATATTAAGTCATTAACTTAGTAATCCGGATCGTGTCTAGATGGCAACGAATCAAATTAAACACGTACTCATGACAGCACAATACAACTTGCATATTAATTTTATAACAGGATAGGCAATCTTCAGAAAACAAAAACAAAGTTCTCCAAAAGATCGCTACAATACACAATTCACGAAAACGCTAACATTGCGTCAGTGAAGATCGCTGTCTTCTCATCGTTGGTCGTGCATCACGAGGAACGCGCGCACGTATCAGCGATATTGAAATCGCAGAAAGGCATTTGAGATCCTGCATTTCCTCCGTGGTGACGCCCATCCGGGGTCCAAACGTAAAGAAACAATGCCACGACGACCCGAACCCCCTCCGTTCCGATCACGATGGAGACTATTTCCGAGCTCTCCCGTCTGTCCTCTCTCGTCGTCTCGCTGCTCTCTCCTCTCCTGGTACTCTCTTTTTCTCTCTTTCTTTCTCCGGTCTCCCCCACCTGCCTATTCCGTTCTTGCCACCCTCTGGTGAAATTCTTCTGCATGCTTCTCGTCTCGCGCAACGCAGCACAATGCAACTCCGGGATGCATTGTGGATCAGTCTCACCAGACACCCCAGTGACGTCGACAATGCGACGACAGCTACGCGCGATGATATCTAAGCTAAGCGACTGCATTTCGGGGAATATTTTCCGCGTGATATTTCAAAGATTTCCATCGTCGAATATCGATATGTTCGTGTGATCAATATCTGGATGATATCAGAGAAACGAAATGGTCCATTAAGGAAATGAGTGCTCTGACATTCTATAAAGATGTTTTCATTAAAGATATTTTAGTAACATATATTCTGCAGAAAAGAACAATCTTAGGCTTTGATGAATTCAGGGAAAAACCAATTAAAATTATTTCAACTATCCTGCTTAAATAAAATATTTCAAAGGTGTGTTTTAAAAGTTTCTCTAAATTTGTGGAAATAATAAAGTCAGAAGAAGAGAAGTATAATACAATACAATTCTGACATATATTATATTTTATAATAAATTTCATTTACGATATTCTATAGATGTCGAATGCTAATAGGTGTAGTAAGTAAAAGTTTACAAGAGAGAGAGAGCAAACTTGTCTTTTTAACGACAGTATTATCCGCATCTAAGGGACACACGTACACACAACTGCAGTTTTTTCTTGAAGTATTATAACCGTTTCAAGGGAAACTTGCTCCAGTGATCTATTTTCCGCAACTCGTTGAGGAAGAAATGAAAGCGAGAAGTAGCAGCGACGTTCTCTCCACGATCAATGACAAAAGTATAAAAATATAGGAAAAGGAAAAGTACATCTGTGCCCTTGTCGGTGCGGAGTCCTTTATCGCGAACTCTTTATAGAAAGCGCGAAGAAAGCATGATAAACGCGACGTTCTCTCCCCCTCGATACAAAGGTATCGACGTTATCGAGAGAACCGTGAGAACCGCTGAAGACTTAAATAACTCCCTTTGAGGCGCGCGTATGCAAGACTGTTTAGAACGACGAAGAGTTTGCTTCAATATGCGTCCCGGATAATTAATTAAAACAATTCGTTTCATTCAAAACGAGGATTGTACTGATGAATGCAATTCTTGATAATGAAAAACATTCTTTAAGTTATTATTCATTTTGTATTTTCACTATTACAAATGGATTATCCACGAAGAATCAATATTTTTTTATCGTCATAAAAATAGCAATTACTATATGAAATTGAAGATATTTGACATAGGATAGTACGTAGTTCCAGAAAGCGATGACATATCGCACAGAGATATGTCATGTTAGAGATTTTTATTTTTTATTTTTCTTAAGTCAGGTGCCAGATTTACATCGGTGAAAAATCCAACCCCTTGTCGAGGAGCGAAGGGGGCAACAAACGAGGCCTGCAGCTCGTGCGATGATTGCGCCGTAATCTGCTTTCGCTTTGCTTCTGCAAGGGACGGGGGTGGCTGTCGCGTGATTGGCCGGGGGCGTCGTTGAGTCTTCCGTTTCGACCGATACATCGATAACAGACGAGATACTTAGGGAGGATACGTGCGGGTGAGATAGAATCCATCAAGAGAGAAAGAGAGAGATGCGTCGGTAGGAAGACGAGAAGGGCGAGTAAGATGATGGCGAAAGGGGCAAGCACGGGGGTGAAACAACCCTCCTGACACAGGTTATCCTATAAACGATGCCACCCCTACACCAACGCACCGATAATCCAGCCCCCGGGGCCCGCATGCGGTTGAGCGCTCGCAACAGTTACCATATTTGATTGTGTGCCCCCTTCCATAACCCTTTCTACAGGGTCGGAATACGAATAATGTGGAATAACATACCACATTCGAAAGATCTGCAAAATATATGATATTACAAGGTGCGGAATTATGCAACGTTAGTAATTGTTCAAATTTTTTCTAAGATTATGCTCTGCATCGTCATCAAAATAAACGTAAATAAAACGATATGTTTAATTACTCTTCAGCTAAAATATTCCGCTAAAAAATAAAATCTATATTAATTGTGACAGACATATTTTATAAAAAGCTTTTTAAGTATTATATTGCGGAAGTCTCGCCAATCGCTTTTCTCTCTCTCTCTCTCTCTCTCTCTCTCTCTCTCTCTCTCGGTCTCTCAAGAAATGCGCAACTTTTCTATTTTGCCCAGATGTTTTCTCGCGACCAGCAGGATTCGTGGGTCGAGCGTCATGATAAATAAAAAAATTGAGGGGAGTGTTTCTCGCTGCGTCTGACGCACCCCGCGTCGCGGTGGTGGCAACGGCGACGGTAGCGGTGGCGGTGGCGGGAAAATGCAGGGAAAAGAAATCACGCGTTTGATGTACCGCCAAAGAGAACGCGCGCGAGGGCATGCAGGGGGAATACGCCGACGGTGGCAGAGTAGTTTCGCGTGGGTTGGTCGGTCGACTGCAACCACGTTTCTCTGCGCAACCCTCTGCGTCCTCCGCCGCATCCGGTCTACTCGATCCCTCTCTCCCTTCCTTTTTCTCTCTCCGTCTCTTGTTCGTTCTGTCTCGCTATGCGTTTCTCTGTTCCTCTACGCTCCGAAGGCCGCGCTTAAACGTTACCGGAAAATTATTACCGGAAAAGCGTTGCACACGCGCGTGCGGCAAACCGCGGGACCCACCAGCGGAATTACATTGATATTAGTATCGTTTGGCCCGACAGATTAATTAATTAAAACGCGCCCCACCCGACTGCCGCCTGTGGCCACACACGTATTTGCGTTTCATGTTAACGCTTTAACTCGGAAAAGCACCGGAATATCGTGCACCAACAATTGGCGAAGGCTCTCGTCATGTGTGCGAGCGTCACCTTTCGCGCTACGCACTGCCTTAAGGAAAGGTACAGAATACCTTTAATAAATTCAACTTGTGCGAACTGAACGATCGCGTCTTACCTTCTCGCAATGCAGTTCGTCGAAAGGTTCAACGCGAAGAGACTCTGCGCTTGTTCTAAAATTGTTACGATAATATTGAAACATAAAGTTACCTTTCTTCGCGTGCAATATGTCCGCCGGATCTGGTGGCAGGGATGAACAGTGGCTCGGACTCAAACTAGATTGTATCGACGAGAATGGACTCCCCGCGCTCGATGGGTACCTAAAATGATAATTACTCTGTATCAGTGCTGTAAGATGAGATTGTGCTGCATTACGAGGATTGATCTTGCATTACAAGAGTAAAGTTCCCCCATGAAACTTATAAAAAGAGTTAACTAAAACACTTTTCAGTGGAGGATGTTAAGATTGTTTGCTCTGTTAGAAAAGATACGGTAAACATATTTTTTTAAATTATTTTTTCAAACAAAAGGTAAAAGAAAGACACGTTATAAAAGAAAGATTGAATGCAATCCTCTTTCTTTGTAGAAACCATTATTTCCATGAAAGTACATTTGATATCTTTAAATGATGAAAAATCAAAGACCAGAGAGGAACATTTCTCGTTTGAGAGTCTGTTGTTCTGCATAATAATGCTATGTCGAGTATATCTGTCAATGAGTTTCAGAGTTTTACCAGGGATTGGGACGCGGCCAGCCGGTGGTCTGCCCGTTTAGTAGCCTGAGTTTATCGTAAACGCTCTCCGCCGGGCTGCCAGCACCGACGCCAACCCCCACAGCACCCACCCCTTGCTGCTGCTGTTGCTGCTGCTGCCTCTGTTCCTTCTGCGCTGCCAGATTCCTCAGTACCCTGTTGATCGAGGACACCTGCAAATCCCAAACGCATTCGCGATCAATAGAACAGATTCTCTTATTAAGTAAACATAGGTAAGCAAACATGCTGCAAGCTCCGATGTTTGGCTTTTGGTTTTCAGAAAGAACATCTTACACCCTTCAATTTTTAGCAAAGAAGCGTTAATCAGAGAAGATCTTTTTTAGGAAAGCGTGATGCTTCAGAGAGTCATTCTTCTTTTCTTTCTCTCCCTCTTCCTTTTCCTCTGTTCATCGGAATATCAAATTTATTGTAAACGCGAAGTATGCCAGAGATGATGACGACTCCTCGCGAACGAGGGATGGAAGCACAGGAGGCGCGTCTGCCCGATGAAATGCGACGAGAGCGGTAATTAAAACGATGCGGTGTGCGGCTGCCAGCGCACAGTGCGCAACACGAGGGAGTTAATTACCTCCGCCTTCAATTACATCCGTCTCCGCACCACTCCAAGGGGACTTGACTACTACCGATGTAAGTACGCACCCCCGCGCGAGTTCGCGGCGCGGCGCGGAGCGCGAATTAACGCTCGCTACGCATTCGCGCACCGAAATTCACGATCGCTATTAACTCTCAAGTGCGCGCCACAAGTGATGCACACCGATAACAGTACATCACGTTCGATACTTCCGCGACATGAGGATTCCAACACAAAGTTCGAGTGGGTAGCTGCATTACTTTATGTAAAGGTATAACAGGTTGCTTTTCGTCTTTTAAATAAATATTAAAATATTTAAATAAATATTAAAAATATTAAAAGCTTTTATTCACGCCTTTCGAATAGTTTCTTCTTCTACATTTTAATTTTCTTGCGTCTATCGTCTATCTCGTTCCATGTAGGCGATCTAAGTGTTTTGCGCGCATATACGTACACGCGAATTCGAAGGGGATGAAATATCTACGGACGCGAGGAATTTACGATCTCTTGGAGACGGTTGCTCTTTTTATTTCCGTGTCTTTTATTTGTCTTCTGCGGGCTGCCTCTGTCGCTTCTGTCACTTACAGCTCGTATAAATCTCGGCGGAACCGTAAAAGAATTCTCACGAAACTAAAGCGGCATGTCCCCGGCTGCTGCCGATAGTTTCGTAATTTATTCTCATGCATTCTTGTATTACCCGCCGCGCCATATTAAAAACATAAAACATAGTGGAGCATCAAATTCTTCACCTCATTTGCATCGTTAAGTGTATCGAGAGCTAATAGCTTGGCAAAAGTTTGTTCGATGCGAGTCTTTCATTCGACTGAAAGTGAATATGCGAATACACGTATAGCTTTTTGAGAACAGGATATGCAACATAAATACTATAAACAATTATATAAGGCATTGCTTTTTAATCTTAATAACTTATCTTGTTAATTTTTTCTAGTTCTAGAGTTATTAATGACACGATGTAATTTCGTTAAAACAAAATGGATTTTAAATTAATCGGTAAGCTTTTGGTGTCAATATTAACGTGAGGGATTTCGAAACGCCACGTAGGAAAGAATCTGTCACACCGCAATTATCTGCCTTCGCTATCTTGGCTCCGTTTTATTGCACGCGCCGGATTGGAAGGCGGGACAAGACACACGAGAAATCGGACGCCGGCGCGCGGTACCAGCGACAGTACGCCGGATCGGTCATAGGAGATACTCGTTCCCCGGGGTTTGTTAGAGCCCGTGTCAAGGTTCCGTGGCGTTGAAACGAGCTGACATCTCGGACCCACCACCGGAGCGGAGCGTCATCCCCCTCGGCGCCCACGACGGCCACCACAACCGCACGATCTCGTCGTGTCGTCTCCGCCGCTGACGCGAGAGAGACGTCACCGGCACTCTCCCCTCGTCTTGTCTCCGACATCCACCGATGTCCAAAACACCCTGCCTTCTCGTTCCTCCAAAGATTCAAATGCCTGACGCGTTGTCAGCAAATTAACAATCTCACGTAACGTAGAGATTCGAGAGAGAATGACCGATATCACGAGATCGGAAACCGAATTTCACCTCATGCGTTCCTCATTTTTTTAAATATTGTGATCTCATTACATTGATTTCGATATTATAATAGAATTTCTAATATCGAATGTATTTTGACTGTGCATCTATCAGAGCGTGGATATTCATGTGACGTCCTCGATTAGGCAAGCTGGCTAACTCGATAATTCCAAGCTGCGCTCGTGAAGCTCGGCCGATGTCAAAGCCAAGCCACAATGAAAAGTCGTTGTCGCGCACAAAGAAAGCACTTGGCGACAAAGCCAGAAACCCGACGAGCGACGGCTGCCTGTCAAGGGACAATCAGCGCCTCGCGTGACATCGAGTGTCCGGGTTGTTTGACCGTTTTTTGATTGACATCGACCGCAAATATCGTGCTGGCTGCTTCTCTCAACCGTTTGCGATATATTTACGACGTGTGTCACCCTCGTCGTCGTCATTATACGCCGAGATTGTTGTGCCCTGGAAATCGATACTACAATGGACCCGCTTTTGTGGCGAGCGAGGCAGGCACTTGCGAAACTACCGAGATACTTCCTTCTTGGACTGATCTCGAAGACGAAAGTTGCCCTGGACATATGTCGGACATATATATATAGACTACCTTGTTGCTGCGCATTAAATTTTAATGACAGATTGCTGTTAGAACTGACTTTTATGAAACGGCTTTAAGGGTGTAAATGGAGTCGCTAAACAAAGCCGCATTCTTGATTCGAATTCAAATTCTTAAATTCATCAAAGTATAAAAAAAGTATGAGATAAACATGGGCGTTTTGCTCGTTAACGAGCTCATTCAGAGAGTTAATCAGAGTTGTTCTGCGGTGAAAATTAAGTCAACGTTATTTCGAACGTTAATTTCTCGTTCGGAAAGGATCGAAAGGACTAGTGAGTTCGTTTTATTGGCTCATCCTCGACAATGGGATTCCCGACACATTTTTGCACGGTTGCAACGCCGTGCGACGTCATACGCGGATACGCGAATAGCATATGACATATAAAAGGAGCGTAGATATTATCCTTCATCCGTGCGCGGAGCGGACAAAGGCGGACACGCGATGGGGGCTCAAAATGCGGCTCAAGAGGAAGGAACTAGACATCGGATCGATGAAATTAGCATGAAGCGTGAAGAGCTCGAGGGTGGCCGATCTCTTAAAGAGGGTGCTGGATGGAAACGTCATAATATTACTCTCATGTGACACCTCGTCGCGATAGTCCGACGGCAAAATCTCCTTTGCAATGAAAGAAATCTTAGCGCGATGGATTTTCGGAAAGCGCTTTGGTCACATAGAAATATCATGGATAAATGATGTATTATACATTATTCAATTTTTTTTATGTTTCTCATGATATACGTGGTTGCTTCTGACGAAACGAGCTAATTTCGCAGAAATATCTAAGCGGTTTAACGCAGCTAACGAAATAAATGTTTTCTCTTCTTTTGCTTTCTCCTTTTTCCTTATCCTTATCCTTATCTTTATTTCCTTATTATTTTCTACAACCTATTATTTCTAGCTTATCCGGAAACATTTTCAGACTTTCAAGTACGCACGTCCAAGTGGTAGCTTCTGCTAAAATTCGCACCTTACAACACACATGTTATTCGTGTATTTCGTTCGAGTCACATAAAATCGGATTTCCGCGCTGCGTGTCGAATGCACAGACAAAAGAGGGAGGATTTTTAATCATCATATAGAAGAGGACGTCGTGCGATATCATGGACATGGCTGTGTCTCCACGTAATAGTGCATATATTATCTCTTAACGCGTAGGGACCGCGCGCAGAGAGCGCGGCTGCAATTTTTACGAGTGCTTATTCGCGGTAGTCGCGTATTTCCTGCCCCGGTCCTCATATGTATGTATGAGTCGAGGGTGTTAACCGTGAAGAGAGCGGAAGAACACGAGGAGGGTGCCGCGACTTTCTCTTTTCCTCTCCATTCAGACTACTTCCGTTATCCTGGGGGTCCGCGCGAGCTCGCGCTAGATAGACACAGTACGGCTTTATTATACGCGAAAACATCCTGGAAATAATAGCCGAGCGATTCGACACGCGTAATCAGCAGCACTTCATAAAACTTATTCAAGAGTCACGCAGCGCTCTCTCAGGAAATATAAATGCTGTCGCAAGTGCACCGACGTTAAATACTTTCGAGGGATGCAAGCTCTTTATCTTCCTTCCTTTATCTTCAGAAAAAAGATAACATTTCGTCAAAAGAAGCAATAAAGGATGAAAAATCGTGAAAGTGTTCACAAAAGTATTCGTTACAAATGTATTATTTCTTACGTCACTGTATTTTTAAAGACAGAAAAATCTTCTTTCGCGAAACATACATTTTGGCGATTTTTCAAGTACTACATGATATTAATTTTTCAAACTTGAACATTTACGATCTTTCCGGACAAATGTTACAAGATTATGTCATATTCTCTTTCGAACGTATTTTCTCAAATACTGATGCATGTAATGAGATTTTGAAGAGATGAGTATCGCGATGAACTAAAGCCACGATAATCGGCTTTGAATGTTTCAATGTAGGGCGCGGCAGAAACGGGCAACGCAATGAGATCTGCAATCTCCATTGACACGGCGCGTTAATCGGGACTTGCATTACTCGCGCGCCATATCTCTTTCTGTCTCTATGCGTGTTTGATATTTGAAACGAGAGCTGTGGGGGTGCGAAGACACTCCGGCACGTGCTGGCAACATCCTGCGTACAGGAGTCGCACGCGCATAACGTATGCGCGACTCGAAAGTGAGCAAAATGCCGTAACCTGTCATTAAACCACCCCTCCGGATTGAGCGTTGATCGAGGGCAGGCACGCCGGATGTGCGAGCTTGCATGAGCCACGAAATCACGGGTTCCGAGCTTCCTGTATCGAAATAATAATAGTGTGCCGAGCATTGTATCGTACGTATACCTCTCTCTATGTCGCCTCCACCCCGCTATGTGAATATAATATGGCATTTATGGTCAAATTGCGGCTAATTTTTACAGGTGCATTTCTTGACCGAAAAAGAAGAGGTTTTTAATAAATTTATGATGTATTAAGTACAGATTATATGATAGATTAAATATTAAAATAAAATATATATAGAAATACAAATGAAATCTAAATAAGAGTTTTCAAAATTTTACTGGTTTTTCACGGAATCAATATCACAATAGTCAGTGTCAGCGTACGATGATCAATATGAAAAAGAAGGGCGCGCAATTTCTCGGTGATTATTCGCAATTACGATCGTGACCAATTTGAAGATCCAAAAAAGTGCAGTAACAGGCACGCCACGCGCCGATACGGGGATTTCTGGTATAAATTCGGCACCCTTCGCAATAGCGCAACGTTGTCGTACAAAGAGTCATCACCCCGGGTCGCGTGGGAAATTCTGCCGGGATCAGATCGGAGACTGCAAAAAAACTGCGAGAGAGGCGATCGTACGGCTGACATCTCTATTATGCGCGTCTGTGACAGCCGCATTAGCGGGCCCTAGTTAATTCGATCTGATAACTCGAAATATTCATGTCGCGCACCTTTATTCGCTAGGGCGAATAAAATGTCAGTCGCGCGCGCGTCCTTCCAATCGCAAATACTATAATCACGAATAAATTATCGAATACAACCCTATATATATAGACCCCATATAGACTATACTTTTTTAAATAAATGGAAATTTTGTATAACTTTTCAAAAATGTAGAAGATACAAAAAAATGCATAAAGTCAGCTAAAATAAAGAATTAACGTCTTTACGTTGGATGCATTGAATCTATGACAAATACCGTAATTATAGACAGTCACACGTTACACGTCAAATTTTTTTAATTAATGACGGAAGATGCGACTTTTTCTGAATCAAAGATTCTGAAACACAGCAGAGTAGTGTAATGTGCGAACGAGGCGCAAAAGTATTCGAGTCAATTCTAGACGACCAAGATGATTCCACCCGGTACCGTGTATCGTTATCTCACGAGCCATTATTCCAGGAGTTATCATAGCCGGTTTGATTTATCGCACGGACCGCCAAGAAACTCAGCACGGTCCTAGCCTCGTCGTAGATCGTATTCTGGTAGCATGGTGGAATATTATCGGCTCGAAAAGGGAGAAAGGAACAAAGGATTGGCATAAGGCAAGAATGTAAGATGGATAAAAAATTAAGTAAAGATATATTCATCAAAATCGCAATTATTATGTATAACAGCTCCGATTTTTATACACAAGAAGTACACCTATTATAATAAAAATATGGTTACTGTATAATAATAATCATGGTAATTGCTCTATGAAAATGATAATCGCCATCGGATAGAAGTAAAAATAGGACGTACGAAAAACTGGTTTATCGACTATACACGTTTACAGGCGGTCGCGTGTACGCAGATACAGCGAGAGAAGCAAAAGGCTGGGAGGGGAAGGGGTACGAGAAGAGTCGAATGGTCGCGCGGGCAAGATACAAATTACATTTAAATAGAAGCCGAGAGGAACGCGCGGTATTCGCAATTTAAACAGAAAGAGCTGCGGTGAGAGCGAGACAAACGGGAGATAAGAGAAGGAGAGGTGGAGCAAGAGAGAGAAAGAGAGAGACAGGATGGTGCAGGGGTGATTCCAAAATGCGGCACTGGCGGAAAAAGGACAGAAGAAACAAAGGGGAGAAAGAAACACGGGCGGTCTTTCACGTCCGCGATGGTAAGAGAATCGGACACTGGGTAAGAGGAGGGAGGAGGGAGAGGGAGGGTGTCTGATGCCACGTATAATCACAGCTTTTAATCTGGAACGGCCGAGGGTGGCTGTCGGCGATATAAGGGCTACCTCGAAGGCGGCGAGGGGTGGCGACTCACCGCCGCCGGTGGTGCTCGCTCGTTCCAAGAGGGGCACTCGGTATTTAGCGGCGCGCCGGGGGGTTCCTAGGGATAGGGACGGGGGTGGCGTGGACGCCACGCGTCGCGCGTTATTGCCTCTTCTCGAACGAGCACGGCGAACGAGGCACCAACCCGGTAGCAACCCCCTCGGATCTATCCTCCGAATTCTCGCGATCCACGACCGGCAGACGATAGTTACAAACGCGGGGGAGGCAACAAAGGTTGCCACGTGCTTCATTTTACGAACGTTTAACGAACCTGCCACGCGCGCCCGGCGCCGACGAACGTTTTCCGTAAAACTAATCGAGACAAATGAACGAGCAACTTTTAACGGACCGTAGTATCTCGGTGATTAAGCGGCTTGTTCGAGTCTTTCCGATAAACGAGACGCCCATCAGCGATGGATCTTCCTTCCCTTCAAAGAAGAGGCGATACTAGGAGTCTCGTACGACTTCGTGGACGCGCAACAGAGCGACCAGCACGCGTACTAGTACTGACCGAACGAAGAACTGACTCAGAACTGTCCGCGCGATCTTGACGATCGATGCGAAACGGACGATGATCGATCAGATGGCCGGTCGTATTCGTGAAGCACAGCGTAAAGAGAGACACGATGCAAAAGAACACCATGGAGAACGACGAAGGAATCTGGTGCTCGCGCGGCGATAGGGAAAGACCGAGACTTGACGAGTTATAGGACGTATAGACGGGGAGACACGCAGTGCTGAGGAAAAAAAGAGAGAGAGAGAGAGAAAGAGATCCCAGCGTCCGATAGCGGCGAGAGAAGGCGCGGAGGACAATCGAGGCCGGGAGGGCTGAAAGTCGATATCCTTCAGTCGTATCGAGGGCTGTGCAACGTAGTTCACCATGTAGGAGCATCGTTTGCGCGGGGCGACGACGACGTAAGATCGCCGATCGTCCCTGATCGGACGGGACAGTCGGTGCACGGTGGATGAACTCGGACAGCGACGCCGGAGCTCGGTATAGGATTGCGAGAGCAGTCAACGGTTAAAATGACGTTAACCGTCTCGACAGAATTATTCTCCGCACCGCGGAATGCCTGTGCACCTTCGTCTGTACATGTTTCCCGACCGACCGCTCTTTGAGATTAGTGTAATTTTTAATACTAAGCATTGGTGCACAGGGTTATCAATAATAATGTTAACTTGTTACTTAAATTTATTTTGGAAAAAAAACAGGTGGTTGAAAACAATTATTTGTCACTAACTTTGTGCTATTTATATTTCGAAATAAAATGGTAAAAAGAGGAAGTAAATCAGTATGCCGGGCTAAGTTTATTGTACGATATGTACGACAGTCTCTTACGATTAAAACTGATTGATATTCTTGATGTCAAATCGAGAATAATCAATACTTATTTAAGTTCACCTCTGCTTAATTTCCTGGAATTTTGTCGACAGATAATATATAATCAAATTCTTAAAATATTTATGCTATCGCTACTTTACTGACTGCATTGATGAAGAAATATTAAATATTCAAGAGATATATTAATCATTATCTATCTCGATTTTGATTGCTGAAACAAAAAAAATCATTTTTGCTTAAACTCCGTAGCAAGATTTAATTCGCGATCGAATCAATGTTTCCGTGATCATCACGTGGGACACGAACGGCGTTTAGCGGAGGACGGCGAGCACGCGACTTTGCCGCGACAATGGCTACGCTCTCGATGGACGCGGTAAGTAACCGCAACAATGCCGGGGGGAGACAGCTTCGGGGGTGACGGTGGAAGAACCAAAGTAATGGATGGCTCCTGGAACCCGAGGCGAGTGAATTGTTGGCCCTGTACGTCCGCCTTGGAGACACCCTCGCCTTGCCCTGGTCGCGTAAATCAATGCACCCCTTCGTACTCTCGCGCGCGCTACTCGACTGCCCCCCATCCTTCGCCGTTCTCTTCCTCTCTTTCTCCACCTACACGTCGTCACCAACACACACTGCGCTAGCACCGTCGTCGCGACTAACCCCTCTCCATTCTGGTCTCTACATACTCTCTCGCGGCGGCAGCGGCCCTCTTCTTCGCTCCAGCGAGGGGTGAGTTAGGGGGTGAGACGTCAGAGACGTCCGGCTACTGCATTATGTATTTCTCACCGAGCCGCCACTAACTTCCACTCTCTTGCTCTATCTCTCTTTCTCCGTCTCTCTTGTGGCCTCTCATCCCTCAGGCACTTCTTCTTTTCCCTTGCACCCCGTTCCTCCGTTCTTTCTCGATGTCCGCCACCTTTCCTCTGCGTTCCTCCTCCAACCGAGAACGAATCCTTCCCACCGCGCGCGCTAAGGTCTTTTTCTTTCGCGCGCGCGAGCCGACGTTCCTTTTAATCACCCGACCCGTCGGCAGCGCGAATGGTACCACCGTCGTGGAATTACTTTTCTATGGATTTGCAGCTGGCTTTCCCTAACGAAATAAACTGGACGTGCGAACGAAAATTTATGATAATTTCATTTACTCGAAAGGTACATCAGATTTTTAAACTGTCAAATTTCGCTTCTCACGTTGCCAAATAATCTCATTCTCTCATAATGTTGATAATCTCGGGTAATTGAGCCTTTGATTATTACATTCGCGATTTAGCGCAGCAAGTCGCATACGGTGAACCATGTTCAATCAAGAACGTTCTATTCTTCAAGTAGTAGGTAGGCGTGACGAAGCGGAAACGAAGAGAGATGGCCACTCACTTAAACAATCGTCCGAGTCAGTCCAACATGCGGATACAGCGTGTAAACTCGACTTCCCGGTCCGTCCGTCGGTGGTGGTCGCTGACTATTAATTACAGAGACACGCTCGGCCACCCTACTCGGGCAACGGTACCATCCTCCCCTGATCGTCCTCCTATCTCACCCCTTTCCCGATTCTCTCATGGTACCCGTGATTTTCCACTCTTGGATCGGGGGAATGGAAGAGAGAAGGGCTGGCTGGCTGGCGCGGCCTGTATATCGCGCGATTTCGCGTTCTAAAAGGGTTAGGGGGTGGTGGTGGCTGCAGCGGCGGCGGTACGGCATTGACATCCAACCCTCCCTCTTTCCGTGCCGAATCGGGCTGCCTAGAACCAGTCGGAACGACGGTGCTGACCACCTCGACAAATGTAATCTCGTCGGCGCAGCGATGCTCCTCTCGCTTGACAGCGGGTTCTCCGTGAATGACGGATGTTGTCATCGAGACGCACTTTTGCGAAAAAATAAACGCCAGATAAATTGTGTCGATGGCTTAAAAAATCGTTGAGAATCAAAATTGTGTTTCGACACAGCTAAAGTCTCATCATTGCAATATAAAGATCTTTAAACAGAATAATATTCCTAAAATCTTTCCAATGAAAGAACAAACGACTGCTAATTAATTTGATCGGAATTTAAGGTCGTTTACACAAATTTGAAATTTATATTTTCAGAGATTTCAGACGATTTCATTAAATATCTTAATGCTTCGAAATTACAAATATAATCAATTCAACAAGTTGATTATACGATTATGAATAACAATTTAGCAAAACACGGTTACGGTTTCTTATAGCATTACCAAAAAAAATGGGAGCTCGATATAATATGGAGATGCCCGATGAGGGTAAGATATCAACGTCAACCCTCGGAATGGACACGCATAGCCACGCTGGCCGGTTCAACGAATGTAATCTCGTTTCGCAGTGACGCTCTTCGTTACATCAATGAACTTTAGAAAAACACCTTCTTGATATCTCAAGTGATATCTACCGCCAGATTCATTACAATCTAATGACCTTTTTTATCTAGCCTTTTCTATAAAATTGTCGATATAAATGATTAATTAGAAATTACACATTACAATTTTAAGGTTCTCTAAAATGCAGTAAAACTTGTAAAAATGTACAAAGAGAATCTAAACAAATGCCAGGAATATGATTACGTAGATACGTTGAAAATAGATAGAAGAGGCATTTAATCTTGTAATTCCTTTTTCGCAGGAACCGACAGGTGACTGAAAAAAAGTGATTTACGTCGTCTGTCGAATAACCGATTCCAGGCAGCGTGTATAATTCTTCTCGCTCTCGAATGAGAGCCGCTGTCGGCATCCCGGAGCCAGTGGCGCGAGTAAACCAATAACGCGTCCGCCACGCCGGGTGCCAGATTCAAATCCGGCAGGGACCGAAACGGTATTCCACGACGAAACGGATAGCGGGGGCTCCGCAGGACATTTCGAATCCGTCTCCGCGTCCTGCGGGCTTTACTGGTTTGTCGAGCCATTGGTTCGAGTCTGCAATTCCGCGCGCGTTCGACTTTCCTGCGAAAGAGGACGAATGTGATCGGGTATCACCCCACTTAACTCTCTCCCTCCGTTCGCACATACAAAACTATTGCTGTTGCGTAAGTTTAGTTTACTTAATCTAACCGCTGAGACGAAAAAAAATTGACTGCATTTCCTTAGATCAAAAAGAGACAAAATATTAAGTCATGCGTCACCAAATACAATTTTATGGAACCTGCAGAGTATAGAGTATAGAATTAACAATGGCTAAGAAAATAAAGAATCGAATTTGATTAGCTCTTTTACACACATAGTTGAAATTGTAGCATGCGAATTCTATGCTTCATAGAAAAAGATCATTCGTGTCGTAACAGCAAACACATCGGGGAGGCGAATATATGCAACCTCCCGATTTTGTTTAGCTAAATCAAACGATACAAACGTATCAAGTAAAGTTGTTGGGACAAGGTAAAGGAATCCGCGGGCGAGCTCATGCTCGCGAGGGAAGCGGAAGGAGAGGAAAGAGACTCGCGAAAGGAGAAGGAGCCCGAGATATTCCACCGGTTCCGCAGGGTGTACGAAGCGTATCCAATTTGATGGCATTACAATAACGGGGGTAATGTCTGAGAATAATGAAATTTCCCCCAATCACCACGGCTCGCCTGGAATACGGTTCCTTCCTTCGTTCCTCCGTTCGTGCCTCCGTCTTGCCTCTTTCGCGCGGTCTTTCCTTTTTTCCCTCCCCTTTCCTTCGAACTAAAATCTTCCATCGTCTACCACCCGCACACACGACCGCGCACGAATGGACACGTACAAGCGGACCAGCGGCAGACGAACAGGAACGTTTTCGAATCAATCCAGTTCGCGAGTTATTTTGCTCCTCATCGCAGGAAGGTCGGAAGAGTACTCCCGTTCAAGAAGCGGTTCCGGTTAAAAGTTTTCGAATGTGACGACGGTCGTCGTTCTGGAAAATGTTACGTATTCGCGCGACGTTACGATATTATGCAGAATGATAGAAACGTGTTTTATTATGTATTGTTACGTGAGATTAATCCAGTTTTGGAATTACGAGAAACGATTAGGAGATTTTGATTGCGAGACCGGAATTCCTTTTGACTGTTCGTTTGGCGTTTTAACGCTCGATTCGTTCGACTCTTCGTTCCTTCGCGACGTGGGCGCAATAATTCTCGAGCGAACTGTACGTAATGGAATATTACACGGGCCATTAAAGAAACGTTAATCTTGCCCACAACAAGTTCAGAAGCGCTTGCAGGATGCTCAAACGCGGCCGGGATTACGCGCCGGCTTTGATCCTCCAACGCCCCGGAGGCGCGCACCGGAGTCCGCAAGCTTCTGTAATTTGTTAAAACGTGAAATTCTGTGACGTCGCTGTTTGTGTCGGCGCCTCGTTACCGCGTAGAATGTTTAAAAGTCACGCGACGCTTTTGACGACTCGCCGTAATACACTTGTTTAAACGTGGAGTGCTCTTTCTGTTACTTTTCATTAAATTCTCTATTTACCTAAAATTTATGATGCAACGATCCCTATCTTAGGAAGTTATGTTTTCAATTCATTTATATAGAATATAGAAAGATAATAAAACAAATATCAACAATAATACAATTATACAAGAATAAAATTTTGTGAAAACTTTTGAGAAAATTTTATTAGAAATGCTTTAAACTGTTAAAAATAAATTATAACAATTCATTAACATTTTTGGAGGCTCACGGCGGACAAGAGAAAACGCGCGCGCGAACGCTATATACATATATACTTACATAAAAAGCCGCGGATGAACTCTTGCCGGCTTTCTTTCACAGGCGAGCCTTTGACACTTTTTTTCTCACGTCGATAAGAATGCTTTCTCGGTCCTATCGTCATGCTTTTCCTTCGGCCCTCGCCCTTCCTCTCCGCGACTTTCTCCTGAGGTTTCTCCACGAGGGTGACTCGCGCACACCTCGAGCGCTATTACGAAGACGCGAGGGAGCCAGCCAGCCTCGGAAAGGGAAGACGAGACGAGCAGGACGAAGGAGACGCGGCAGGGACGAGGAAAGGGCGGCACAGGAGGCGACGTGGGAGAGACAGGGTGGTTGAGCGGGCGGGAAGGAGAGAGGGTAGAATTTAGCGACCCTCTTTCGCTTTTTACCCTAAGCAAGTCGAGAGCCCCTTAGCCACCGTTTATTGGACGCATGCAAATATCCATGGCAACGGCGGTACCGCCGTATACGAGAAGCATCAACCCCGCTTAGCCCCGCTATCGTCGAGAACACCGAACGTGCCGCGTACGCGTTGGTAGCAGGAGAAGAGGTTTCTTCTCTCCAGGTCGGCGAGGAAGAAAAATAAAAAAAAAGGGAAAAGAGACGTCAGGGAATTTCCTTTTGATCCGCGCATCGCCCGTCCTCGAGCAATCTCTTAATTGATTCCGCCGGAATCGGCGTTTCCTCTCCACGAAGGATGCTCCATGGCCATTATCAAACGTTCGAACGTGCTGCTAATCATCCCCCACGAGTGACTCGAGTCACGAATCTCGCGCATTTACGAACATTTTAACTTTGGCTGGAATTCTTCTTGACATTCGGATTCCGATGGTCGCTAAACTGTTACGGATCATTCGCTGTTATTTAATCCCAACGTATGTTCAATGATCAGAAGTATGATACTTCAGTGACAGATGTGATGCTTTATTGGTTCTCGCATGTGGAGTCAACGATTGCCATGCAGGAAGAACGACTGGTTCCTCCAACGCGCGTTGGGGGAGCGACGATTCGCCGGGGCGGAACCGGTTAACGCCAAATCGTCCGTCATTCGTTTGCGCGATTAACCGCCTCGTGTTAACAACATCAGCCGGGCCGCGACAAGGGGGTGGAGTTTGTACGTCGCCCTGGCCGCCGCGCGCCCGCCCGAGTCCATCGGCTCGCATAAACATCCTCTGTACAACCGCCACCCCACGGAAAACTGATTTCTATCTCCCTTCCTACGGGACTCGCGCTATCTATGTAAATGCGGTGTCCTGTTTTGTGTGAGTAGACAAAGACTCCCCCGTTGACAATACGCCTGCGCGTTTACAACCTCCACCCTCGTCGCCGCGACGGCCGAAAGTCAGGCTCCATTACGGCTGTTTTGCGACGCGCTTTGTATGTCGTTGTCGCCGTTGCGGCACCGATTCTTCCGCGAGAGCTTCCGTCGTTTAATGTTAAGCTGTAATCGGCCGGCACAAACCTCGACTACGAATTAACAATGATTTAATACAACGAGCTGCTATATGTCATTTTTAATGTTTATTCGCTGCTCTGCGGCTCACATTTTTCTTTCCTAGATTTATTGCAATATTATTTTCTAAGCGAATTTGATGAGACGATGAAATTTCGAATAGAGTAGATATGTTGAAAAGATCGATTATCGAAACGATACAGATGATAAAAAGGTAATTATTCAGAAAAGGGGCGAAAAAGTTATTTAAAATGATGATCTTGACAACATATTTCAAAGTCATTGAAATTGGTGAAGTCGCCCGTTTTCCGAATAATTATCGATAAAAATTGTACTTACACTCGGAATGTTGTCATTTGTGCAGACGCCTTCTTGCAGCAAACGATCTCGGATCTCCCACGCGAAGATCGACGGACACTCGCTTTTGTAAATTGAGATCTTGTTGACAACTTCCGCCGTTGCCACGCGCGGTTTGCTGCCGCCGATTGCCCTGGGTCTTATGGAACCGGTCTCATAGTACCTGCAATAATAATAATTTGCGGTACAATACGGTAAGAATATTCGAAGGCGCCGGTGTCGCCAATGAAAGTAAAACATCAAATGATCCAAACAAATGATCCAAACAAATCGAATAATATATCTTGATTAATTTTTATGTCATACAATGGCTGGCTGCACATAAGTTTTAAGTGTTTGAATGACTTTTTATACTCCTCTTGGTTCATTGCATTTTCGACATTCCTTTGCTCTTTTCTTAAGATGAGTAAAATATATTCGATTTATCTAAAGCAAATAAATACGCAAATAAAATTGTATTTTATGTAAAGCTCGAGACTCCTCCAGTGTAACGGTCTCATCTGTTTAGTACAAGTATGTTTGATATATAAACAGGATTCAGTTGATAGAAAAAGAACACGAAACAAGCAATATTGCAACCAACCTGCCGAGGATCTTCGAGACGCAGCCGTTGCTGACCTGCAATATCCTGGAGATGTCGCAGGGTCGCGCGCCCGAGTGCGCGAGCTCGACGATCTTCTGTCGAGTCGAGTCCGGAAGCGGCCGGCCGCCGACGAAGACACCCCCCAGCTGGTTCACCCCGCTATGCCCTGCAAACATAATGGAAGTCACATATATTTCATGCACGCTCTCCCCCACGTAGAAATTGCCGAGGTTGTTTAACTGGCCCAACATTGGCTTAGTATTGGTAGCAGAGTGCGGCAGCGGCGTTACACTCCAGTGTCGGATCTGTACTGGCACAATACTGGCGGCTAGTACTGCAAAGAGTTGGCAGACAGTCTTGTCCCAGTACTTATTAAAAACCGGGCCATGTGACGGGCCATTATAAAATACAGACATGGACCAGTACTGGTTGCGAGACAGGCCATGCTTCGGCAACCGACACAGACCCAGCATTCGACTACATACATTGCCGATAATATATAACTAGCAACACAGGCGCGCGCTACGCACGCTATAAATAAAATAAGAAATAAAAAAAATAAAATAAAAATAATATAATAAATACAATTGTCAATATAACCGCACTGACAGCCACTATGACATTCTGACATTCGCAACACGAAGTTCAAGTCACACGAAATTCGTTGCGGAAAAGAGGCCTCAATATTCGATAAAAAAGAACTTCACGAAGTTAACACGCCTTTTTTAGAATAGGATTATAACAATATATTGATTCACCAGCGACCGATAGATGGCCAGATCAGGCGTGACGTTCTCGCTAGAAACATTTGCGTTATCACGTATAAATAACCATCCGGAAAACCGATTTGACATCTTTTTCTTTTAAACGCGATATTAATTCACGCGACATTTACAAAATGATTTTACTAATGTTGTTTGCATTAGTCTTTGTTTATAATATTTAAGTCACAAATACAAATTACAAATACAAATAGTACAAAATACATATTATATATATATATATATATATATATAAATAAAATATATTTATACATATAATATATATAAATATAATATATATATATATATATATAAAATATATTTATACATTAATACATTAATTGGTCCACATCTATGCCCAATGCTGGTGCAGTTATTTACCCAATACTGGTCCATATATTATTGCCAGTGTCGGATCAGTACTGGCAATTAAGTACGGGCATGGCGTTACACTTCTGTGTCGAATCTGTACTGGCACAATACTGACGGCCAGTACTGCCACGATGGCAAACGGTACAGTCCCAGTATTGGACCGTTTTGAAATTTCTACGTGGGCCGTTTTTTAATAGCCGCTTTTCGTGAATTGACGGCTACAAATCGCAGCGAATTACGCCGGCAACAAGTTACAGCAGCACCGAATTACGGTAGTGTTTTTGTCAACGTTATCCTTTTTTCGAAACCCCGCCTCCCCTTTTCTTCTTCGGGTGTCCGCATAAGGGGTGTGAAAAATTCAAACGCTCCACCGCCTCCGGAGACTTTTTCGCGTTTCGACGAACAATACCGCTGTCGCCATAGATCATGTATTTTCCCTCTCTTCTGCCTCCAACATATCCCGGAAACCCGAGAGAGGAGAAGGAGACTCTCTGCGGCTGGTTCTTTCTTTCTTTCTTTCTTTTTTCTTTCTTTTTTTCTTTCTTCTTCGACTATCCGCGCTCGGCGAAGGGAACGACGGAGAGGCGGAGGATGAGCATGGGAGGGTTGGCCGCGCGCGTCGTAACGTCAGCGAATCCCATCGTAGATAATCTTCGACTCATTGTGCCGGTGACAAGGCAGGCACACACGCCGCCAGCTCGGGACACTCGAGAGGATCGCCGGGGCGGAGAGGTCCCCTTCGCACAGATATTTTATATTCCCGCGACCGCCGCGCGCGGAAGCTGCATCCGAGGGTGAAACCTAGAACGAAGCGCCACGCCCTAATTTTTCTGAAGTGGATAGGATTTAGAAATCAGATACGGAATACCTACATCAGTGCCAAAAATTCCTGGATTCTTTCTCGAAATAACAATTTGTCTTAGAAATGAGAATAATATGATCAATGTTTATCACAAATATATAAATGAAATATATATTACATATATGTATGTATAAATTCAATTACTACAAAATTATTGTACTTGAGGTTGACAATTATGATAATTTTGCATTTACTATATATTTATCTCCGCAAGAATACCTCGAGATTATCATTGATCATCACGAGCGGAACAAAACAGACGTGCGGATGTGCCTTTCACTCGAGAATCTGTTAGGAGAAGCGACATCGGTTGTCAAAAATTCCACGTCGGGGCTAATTCGGCGCGTCGGCTGGCACACACCCGGAGGGTTATAAGGGAGATTTACGAGCGCGCGCGATCGACGAAAAGGGGGCTCACGGTCGATTGACTTTCGAAAATGGGCCTCGCGCGAGAATCGCGAACCATTTCTCGCGTGCGTCTACGTTGTGAATGGGCCTCTCTGATTCCAGGAGAGGAAGAGAGAAACTACAACGCGCACGCCTAAACGCATCGCGAGTCACAAATTAACGGCATGTTTTTTCAATGAGAATCGCCACTTGTTTCGTCTCTCATCGGATCCACGTAAAGCACGGCGTGAGGCACAGCAGGAGCGGTGAAAGTGGAAATTCTCGCTCGACCGAGGAATCTTCTGATAATACCGTTGGCAGAATCGGCGGGCAAAAAGCGGAGCAGTGAATTAAAGAAACAAATAGAGTCTGAAAAGAAGGGCGAGCCTGCCGTGTCGCGGCGAGGGGGATGAGCGACGAGCAAATTGTTAAACGCTTCGAATGCCGGTCCTTAACGAGCGATAATAACTCGCGCAAATAACTGGCACGTCTTTAGAGGGCTAGTTTCTGCTCTCTTTCTCCTCCCCTCTCTCTCTCTTTCTCTCTCGCATCGCCTGTCCAACCATTGTGTTGAGAGCAGGAGAGCTCCAGGGAATTATAGTTGGCTCTTCGTCGCTCCAAGCGCGGCTACAAGGGATGTACGTTTGTATTAGAGCTGGCTGTACAACAGGGGGTGCACGGTACTGTACCTTTAAGGCAGTCTGGTATTAACCGAGTATAACCGCGTGCGCGACCAAGGGGTGCGCTCAAGTGGGCATTCGGCTCAGAGGACGTGTTTTGATATTGTAACGTTTGTATTAAATATCGGGCCGGAAGGGTGGTCGCGCGCCCCGGCGCCATTTATTAGGACTTCATTAGCCGTCCCTTGATCCCTTCTCGCTTTCTCGCCCTAACGCCCTTCGCCGTGATGCACCATCGATCGCGCACGGCATTTTTCCGTGCGCCGTCTACGTTTCTACGGATCTCCAAGAAGCTGTCACATTATTATGCAAATGATAAATTTATTATTAAGTTGACGCTATTAATAATTTCTAGAAAAAATCATTTCTATACAGATCTATTCTGTTAAAAAATCATACCATAAAGTCAATTACACGGAAATTTCTTTTCCGTCGTTAAGTTTCTTATTAAATGACGCAGAGACGCAGACCTCGCGCACGTCTAACGCGATTAGACGGAAATGGGCGTCAACCGTGCCCTGGAATGCGTACTGTTTTAATATGTGGTATGGAATCTATGCGGGGCAATAATTAGATCAAGGATCAACGCTCACTCTGTGCTAATAAACGTGACGCAACGCAGATATGCCGACGGAGCCCTACCGACCTATTACGATACACAATATGCAGCTGTTTCACAGAGGACAGTTTCTCATCCATTGATGTATAACATAATGCAAGTTTCAACGGTATCTAAGATTTCTTATCCGGCATTAGTGCAACGGGCTGTGATAAACCTTGAACAAGCATATTATGAATCAGCATGCTCTGAAAATTATATTTTTCTTGTGTGTGCATATCAAATCATCCCCGTCTCCTTTCAACGTATCACTATCGATTCGAATAATCGCCGTCAATAATCGATATATCGAAAAATTATTTTAACATTATCAATTCGCACATCTAATCTTGTTTAGCTAGATAATAAAACAGCAAATTAAAAATTAAAAAAGTGAGAAATTATTATAAAATACTCTGCTGCTATTTGTATTAAACAATATAAATGTACGTGTGTTGTTACTATCTCAGAAAAAGATATGAATTCGCATTTCGGTCGAAAAGTAAAGCGCGATTTTACAAAGTTTAATCACAAGTAGCCAGCGAACGCTAATCGAGGATCGATGAGCAAAGTATTTTCGGATGTGCGCAGGCAGTTTGATACTTTTGGCAGCGCGTAAGCCGCGAAAAAATGGGAAGCTCGTTTACAAACGGGCAACAGAGCCTCGCTGACGCGACGGCTCAGACAGCACATTCATCATCCGTCTGACTTCTTCCTCCCTATCCGACTTATATATCCGCCTCCGCCTCCCCTACTTGTTGTACAGGGTAGTCCTCCATCCGCCGTAAGCTGTGACGTAATCAATTACGGCGGCTCGCTGGAGATCGCTGACTTCTTCCATTGCCCAGTTCCAATCTTTCACACGAGAATAAAGTATTCGCGATTGTGTTTCTGATCTCGACTTCCTCGAGTGGGTCATTGCATCGTCACGCTCTCTCCTTACTCGCGTGAAATGCACAATCATGCATAATAAAATTGGTTTTACTACGTACATCAAAAAATATATTTCACATCACGTACAATAATACTGTAATCAAATCTGACAAGCCCGACGTGGCATGTACTGCTGGTATTCACAGTTCAGCCAAATTTTAAGAGCCAAATTCCGGGACCTTTCCCGTCCATTTAGCGCGACAATTTGTATATCGATGACACGGATCGATCGAATCTCGTTCGGCGTGAAAGGTCCCATTCGCCAGTCCAAAAGCTCCTCTAGTCGTAGCTATTGTCGCGGGTCATTGTGCATCATTGTATCGAGTTCCGCAGAAGTTGCGGAGTTGAGAACAAGCAGCAGTCTTCCCCCCCCCCCTTGTGCGGTCGGTACCGCGCTCTCCAAAGTGCGACAACAAATGCTTACGGGCGACAGTTAAAATCGGTTCACCTAGGACATCGTCGGTGGATGCCTGCCAGGCGTCTCAATCGTCTCTGCAGAGATGCGCTTCCGGGGAATGAATGAACGAAGGAGAGCATGGGAAGGGACGCTCTCCGAGCCATTTCAGGCTCCTCAACTCCGTTAGGTGGAAGGTGTCGAGGGATGCCCACTTGGGCTCGAGTGTTTCTCACACGGCGTGGTGTTTCGCCGTCGAGAGTAATCGCTGAAGAGGATAAAGAAATGTTCTGCTCGGTCATCTCGAAGTGTCATTTCTCGCCGATCTGCTTGCTTGGATTATTAATCCAATCCGGCGTGATTTAATTCTCACTTGTAATAACATTAAACAGCTATTTCTGCGATTGTTGTTTAACTTAAAATTAACACTTTGTAATTAAGCAATAGTCTTCTCAAAAGAGAAGGAAACTTAAGATATTTTCATCCTTGTTATTTGGAGCACCATTTTTTGCATTCGATTGATATTTGACTTCTCAACTTCAACTGTGACACGAAGGGAGATTCTCGGTTATGATAAATATACTCACTCACCGAACGGGCAAGTGTAAAGAATAGGAAGAAACGATGAAGTTCTCCATGGAGTTTACGATGTCAATGATACGCTCTCGAACTAATTTATGGGATCTCGTCGATACAGTGGGCTTCTCCGTGAAGCACCAACAAGTTATCCGAGGACGGCTAGTCGCGCGCTATTCGCTCTTCACACAATACGGAAAGTCGTGTGCATCATCGTAGACGACAGACGTCTATTTTGTCGGTGAAATCGTTCGACGATAGAGGAGACCCCAATCACCCTCCCGTGTTCGTATCTTGTGCTCGTCGCCGCGTATTGAGACGCCATGGACGACATGACGAGGGTCAGTCTACGGCACAACTGACCGTCAGGTAGAGGCGGAAGATGTCACGAGAGGGAAAGAGAGCGGGCGAAAAAGAAGAAGCAGAAGCGAGAGCGCGCATGAATGCGATCGGCTACGATCGTCATAATGGTCTCATTGTTGCGGACATGTTTTCAAAATGAGGACCCTTACCTTAGCGAGACGCGGCCCGCTTTTCCGCAGTCGGGATCCGCGAACTGCAGGATTGCGCTGCGTGTCCTGCGCGAGGAGCAGCGCACAATGCGGACTCGAGTATTTGTTGTGCCGTTGTTTGCAGCCAATCTGCTGCGCGCCGCTTTGACCTGCAGCGACTCCTCTCTCTTCTTTTTCCCCTCTTCATTTTTTTCCTTCCCTTACCCACCTCGATGCGACCTTTTTCTTCTGAAAAACGCGCTCCCGACAGTTATTAGCGTTATTAATGGCCATCCATTGACAACTCGATTCATCCTCGATCACCGATTTGTATCGAGGGGGGAGAAGATCGACTCCGGGGGGACAGATGCGAGATCTCGTTCCAGGTCAAAGGATCGATGGCGATTTTGTGCCGTGACACCGTTAGCCCACACACGTACGACTATACACATTCTTTAAGATGCTAACGAGACTTCGACTTGGCCATCGATCGTGAGTGTTTCTACATTCATGACAATCAAAAAAACTGATCAACACTGATCAATAGATTATTGACATTTCAATGTTATCTTTGAATTCGAAAAGATAATCTCGCACTTTTCATTCACGAAGTGAAACGCCTGAAGAACTTCGAGGGCAATTGTACACGCAAATCGGGAGATCGGGTCACTGTACGAGGAACTACCGTTGACCAGGTTTTCGAGCAAGTGAGCGGCTGGGCCGACGCCCCGCGGCGATGGTCCGCCGCGCGCGCGAGTCGACGCGCTGCTCTGCGCTCGAAAGGTGAGTGCTTCCTGGCAAGTGGAAGACTCCTCTTTCCGGGTCGAATTATCCAATTACCTGGAGGCCAACTATATGTTGGAAGGTCGGGGAACAGATCGGGATCGGCGCGGTGCAGCGGCGGCGGCAGCCGCACGAGACGGCCGCCGTGGCCCAAAGCGGACTGGACAAAGAGCCCCGTAAACGCGTTATTCCGCGCCAACGAGTCTGTCAGAGCCGCTGCTTCTCTACGAGCACGAGCACGGTATACTCTGGGAGGCGCAGACTCGTCCGCGGGCAATTCCGGTGTACTACCGTCCCCTCACGCGTGTCCGTCCACTGGTAGATCATCTGGATATATATTAACACATATCCAGCATCCCGCTGCGTATTAGCCAAGTAGGATAAGCGAGCGTAACCGCGACAAAAAATTAATAGTGTTACTTAGTTTCCGGTTTGCTCGCATAACGTCGGTCGGAATGAAACATGGTATACAAAAGAGATCAGCATCATTTTTGTTTCATACTTTTATGACTCTTATTTTAACTTTCAATTTCTGTCTCCAAGTCAAACTATGCGCTTTTCTCAATACGTTGAAAGTGTGGATAACCAAGCGAACATGCACATGTTTCGGCGGAAAATCCAAATTCCTACATTTTTCTCTTCCCGAAGCCGAACGTCCGCTGAAGTCATCATCCTTTGGACGTCGAGAAACTTGGAGATACTCAAAGACACCGGTCGTCAATATTTCCGTTAAATAAGCAAAATCGCGGTAACAATATCGAGGAACATGTGTTCGGCTGTGTAATCCGTGCGGCCGACGATTTGTAAGTAAGAAGAAGGGAAAAAAAGGGGAGAAAGCTTAATCGCGATCGACGTACGAGGGAGACTCTCGAATCCGCCGTCCACGGGTGCCCCCCGTTTTTTCGACGGTTATTACCGAAAAATGCAGGAAGGGTCCGGCGAGGAGAGAAGCTGTAGACGCGGGCCGAGGGTCGACGTGCATGTGCCACCAGGAAATAAGGCGCCGTGAGGGCCCCTTTAACAGAGGCGTACAAGCACAATCGCACAAAGTGCACAATGACATCGACTGGTTGGTTGGCATTGTGGTCGCGCACCGCTTGTTCCCATGGGAGTACGATGCCCATGGGGGTTGTGACATAATTAGATCTACGTATCGGAATGATCAGCTGTGGGAATAATGCGGCAGCGCCGTCGTTCTACATCTAACACGGGGATCTGCGCGACCGATGCAAATGGGACACCGAACACGCTATTAAATCCCGAACCCCGTTCTCAACGCGTCGATGCCCCCGTAAACAAGTCTTCGTCGTTGACATCCGCGGAAACAGCAGATAAATTCCTGTAGCGTACGTTACTGCGCGCGCAGAAAAATATTTCTGCAGAAAAGTGATGCCGGCATTAAACTCTGGAGAACATCCAACGCGTTCTCTTTACTCCGAAGATAAATCTTCGTCGTCAGTATTCGCGAAGAGATAAGTTTGTATTTCGAACACATCGCTATTCATGAAATAGTAAAATATTCTTATGCATTCACGTACGATGTCGACGTTGGTAGAACGAAATTTTCATTAGCAGTGTTCGCAGCAGCAACAGCAACGACAGCAGTAGCAGCAGCGTATATAAATTTACGTGGCGATATCGGTATTGTGAGAAAATATTCTGGAGATGCGGCGATGATACGACCATACTTTACATCACAATCTGAACGTAATAAGCGAGAAATGTCGCTACAAAGGAAAAGAATGAGAAAAAGTGTACATTCGCGGGAATCGCACAGGTGCGGCCTATCTGACCTTATTATGAAAATGAGAATGTGGGTCGGGCCATGTTCGGAGATTGGTCCAGTAGTCAGGACCTCAAGCAGGTGTGCGGGTGGAATCGTTATTATTGTGTGCGTGGGGGACGGTTTTGTACCTCGAATTCTGAAGTGGCATACCTCTCGAGTCCTTTTTGGCGAAAAAAAAAAGAAAAAAGGAACAGGTTTTCGTTGGTACGTAAGTGCGTTTGAGGACGTCAGAGAAGAGATCCCAAACGGAAAAACGACGAAGAAAGGGCGGGAAGGAGGAGGCAGGAGGACGGCGCAAATAAACCCGCTGATGCGCTAACAGCGTATGCAGAAACGAACCTTTGGAGGAATCAAATGAAAGTGCTGCCAGGGCGCCAAACGACGTCATTATCGCGCCGCGTTTCGCTAACGATCCGCGCGCATTTTTCCTCATTTTATGCATTTGCCCGCCGTTTGTTTTCCTCATTGCAGCGCCGCGCAGGACAAAAGAAATCACGTATCCGGCTCCCTCATGCAGACTGACGCGTTCCGCCAAGTAAAGAACTAAAGAAGCAGCGCGCATCGCGAGAGATGAAAAATGTTTAATCCTGCAAGTTCCCTGTAACGAGAAGCATGTTTCCTTACGCGCCGTACACGTCGGAACAAATGAGGACGATAACATAAAAATTATTACAAGAATGTTTAATCTTACGTTACTGACGACGTGTTCGTTTTTCCGAGAAGCTCACGGGGTCCCCATTGAAAGATCACACCGATGTCGCGGGGCACGTACAATGGCGAACCGATGTAATCTCCGGAAACATTTAGGGGAAAATTAGGTCGACAGTTGTACGCGTACCCGTGGCTACGTTGCGGATCAACAATCGTTACCCCCGTTGCGATTTGTCAAAATATTTATTTAGCGCCCTCTTCCACTTTTCATTCTCGTCGCGCAGTTGACGAATTGGAAAAAGGTATTTCCATAAGACGCGAACGACCGCGCAGCATTCACGATGACGCCGATTAGTGAATTCGCCGTGAGCCAAGGAGACGATGGAACGTGAAGGAATTTCCAACGCTGACTTAACCGCGTTTACCCTCTCAAACGCTTCCGAGGCTCGTCTCGTCGATTAACGTCATGCCTGCGTGAGCTCGTCCGGGGGTCGGACAAAAGCAGCCGCCCGCCGCCGCCACCATCGTCGATGTCGGCGACGGCGTCGTCGTAGTCGCGGTAGCTTTTCACACCATCTCCATTTTCTCGCCGTCACCCCCGGCATCAGCGCAAGAGAGGGCGCGGTTTATATGACACTTTTTTGTTTCCTGTCGGAGCTACATAGTTAGGACGGTATAATGCATACGGGCGCGCGCGCGAAAGAACGATGAGTAATGCGAGAGGATCTTTAACGGCTGAAAGTATCTTTGAGACATTTGTCGGAAAAGTCTGAAAAATTCATCTCTTGTAAATAAAAATGATCAATTTCGCCAAAAATTAAGAGCTTTATGGTGAGTTCTTGATAAATTCTGATTCGTTTTGTTTCAAATATTTGCTTTATTCGGAAATCGAGAACGTTGATTTAGTTTTAAGGATTTCTTGCAGTCTCTGAGTTTGTGCGTTTGTATAAAATGAATATGTCTGTGTTAGTATTGGCTATCCGTGACTCGCGAAAATCCAGGGTAAACTAGTGCAAACGTTTTGTGTGAACAAGTTTCTACAATGTAGAATATCCAGGATAAATGGTTTCACAAAGAGCCGGTGAAAACTCAGCGGCAGAATGTAAAGAGTGGTCAAGAGTCTCGCCGTTTAGAGAGAATATCCAATCGCGTTTCGTCTCTTCCCCTTTCTGTCTCTCCCTTACTCTCTTTCTGTTTCTTTCTAGTGTTAAATCAGTGGAACGATCGGGACATTATTCGCGACGGCCGCGGAGAATCCATGAAATTCCCATAGCAATAGCTTCACGTCGTGACAATGGCTAGGGTCGTCGGGTGGCTCGTCCTTTTCTTTCGCTGCGTTAATGAGCTCCCGGCTTTAATGCCGTCTCGGTGGCACTTCCTTTTATTGGAGAATAGATAAATATAAACGCGAGATTAAGAGGGCCCGTGCCTTGCGAAATTCGAGAACGCAACGAAACGAGATTTAAAGTCCACTTTAAGATTTCGAAACTTCGGGATTTCAACGGAAAATTCGTTAAGATAACTTTGACGATTGTTCTCGGGCAAGAGGAGACTCACTGTACTTTGGTTTCGTGATAAAACAAGATGTCGTTTGAAATTTTTGCCCGCTTGTGTTGCGCATCGGTGGTGGCCGAGCGCGATGCAACTGCGAGATCATTTTAACCGGTGGAAGTAACTGTTAGGGACTTTTTCGAAGGGCAGTTTCCCCAGCGAAGGCCAAGATAGTTGGCCGAACGTCGTGCGTCCTGCATCAGGCGTATTCGACTGTGAAATTCCCTCTTCAAACAGAAGCGGGTGGCTAACACATTTCGTGCTCGGTCCAGCCCGGGCTGAGGGGACGGAGGTGGTGGTACCCGAAGAATTCGTAGTCGCGAAGACGATGGCGAACGGAGCCAAGCAAGGAGGACCCGGGAAAATCTACCACGTATCCAGCCCACGTACGAAATGCTTCGACAGATAGTCGTAAAAGGCCGGCGGCAGCGACGGCGACGACGTCTCCGCTCACGCTCTTCGAGATTCGGCTGAACAGGAGAAAGCATAGGAATAAGGGTGCTTCGTCCGTCCGGAATAACGCGTATCTTCAGCGTTTTCCCGCGGTACCGCAAAAGTGGAAACGACGACGATGTGACGGTGGAGGGGCACTCGATGCCTCAGAAAACATAGGGGAGTCTGCGGAGGCATGAGAACGTTTGCGAGTAGCTGCCATAGCTCGGAGCGAGTCGTGCGCGTAAGAGGATGTGCGAAATTATTGCAACGTGACACGCGGCGGTGGAATGTTCCGGGATTGTGAGAGAGAAAAGGAAAGAGAAGGAACATCCTTTGCTCCAACGAAGGAAATTATTCTTTCGCGATTGCAGCAGATGCGATTGAATCTTCTCACGGTGCGGAAAGAATCAAGCGTGTCATATTTTCGATTGCTTTGTTTTTCGCACAGACGCGTTTTTCGCTTTGCGCGTTTCTTAAACTTGAACTGGATTTTAAATTTTTCGATTCGTCTGAACGCCTTCTTCTTCCACAACGGAAGTTGTTGAGGATAAACGTCATTTTTATTTTCCTACGCTGCTCAACTTTTTTTCCTATCATTAATGGACAAAAAAGCAACGACGCGTGAGACCGACGAATTAATTGAATAAGAGCCGTGCAAGCTAAAAACCGACGAAGCGAAAGCGGTAGGATCAAAAGCGGCAGAGTCCTATCTGTTTCAGACGAGCATGGGAACCGTTTTAAAGAACGTGTCCCCCTTTGCTTCTCTTTCTGTCGATCGCTTTCCCCGTCTTCGTGGCGTTTTCATATTTTTGCTCTTCCTCTTTCGCCGCAGTAACGTACGAAAGACGAGTACGTATATTGAGGCTCCGGGGGAGAAAGGCCGGAGGGTGAAGAACCGCCCGGGGGTTGCCATCTACTCGGAATTCAGAAACGATCAATGCTTCAGGAGAACCCGCCGCCACCTCCATCTCCTCCACCTCCTTCTTCTTCTATTTCTCCTCCTTCTCCTCCTTTTCTTCCATGCTCTCTTTTTGTCTCTTTCTATCTTGCCTTACTTCTCGTAGCTATCGAGAAAGAATGAAAAGGAAGAGAAGAACCCCGGCGCTATCCTTTCTTATTCTTATTTCGCTGCCCCGTCACCCGCGCCCGCGCGCGCCACCCTTCGCCGTCATGTCGTCCCTTACGCGTAAAAGCAGCTTCTGCACGGGGGAGGGAAGGTTGATTCGTCGTCGACGAAATGTCGTGCTGACAGCCGACTCCACGCGGTAAAGCGGAGGTCGAACGATTTGCCAAACTTCCGGGTTTCTTCAGAAGGCGTACCGCCCTTTGCCGTCTCGGCACGAGAAGTCACCGAGTGGATTTTCCGGCGGAAATTTGTGAAACTTTAGAACGATACTTTAACGCACATAGCAATCACTAATTTAGAAACTTGTAAATGTATAAGATGTACGAAAGTTGAAAGAGAATTGATCGAGCAAACATGATTACTAATACCAGATGGAATAAACTATTTCGTACATTTAGTACCACATTTTGAAATAAAAATCCATGTTAAATGTTTCTATAATTTTTATTTTATTGGCATAATTTATACAAGAGGCGCTACCAAACATCTGTCCAAACAATTCAAACTTCTTTTTACAAAAAGATTAATTATCTAATAAAGTAAATTCTTTTTACAACAACGTCCGGAAGAGATAAAATTGTTTCCGACAAACGTAAAGAAAGTGCGAAACAGCGCAGTTTCGGGAATGTGACCGCTAAGTTACTCGCGCGATTACTCGTGACAACTACGAGGTGCGCCTCCTCGTTTTACGGGACTGAGCAGGACAAATGTGCGGAAACGCGACGATTTGCCAAACTTTGGAAACTCTCGTCAGGAATTACGGCTAAGAGACTATCGTTAGTTCGAAAGTTGCAGAACGCCCTTTTAAGCGTTAACCCTCCCGAACGGTCGTGAAAACTTTGTTAAATACTATCTCGTAGACATCTCACCGGTAATATCGCCGGCTCTGCAATCCTACGAAAGTTACCCGCAAATATGCGGCTAAAAAATTTATGAAGAATGCGCGAATTATCCAGCAAAGTTTAGCTATGACGTAAAAAGCGCCGTAGAAATGTTTCACGGCGTTATGGAATTAATTCACGAAATAAATACGCGCGAAGAAACAGAAATGTGGCACGTATTGCTGTTCACACTGTTTGTAATTTATAATCCATATCAATCCGTAAAAATCTGGTACGAATTAGTTACGCAATACATAGACGAGCAGCCCGCAATGTCGACGACACGTCTGGGCACCGTCGGGCACGTTGAAGCTACTGCAACACACTTTGAAGAAATGAATGAGTTCATCGTGCATGAGTGAAGATCAATATCTACTTTACGTACTCTCGAATAATTACGTAATCCCGCTCTCAAACGCGATTGTTTCGCACCATCGAAAATGTAAAACCCTTCAAATTGCGAAGCGGAAACGGCGTCACGCATTTACATACTTATCGCCGTGACGAGCAAGGTTATCGCGAGTCCAAGTCTGGCGCGAGAGAGACACGGCAGACGGTTAGCAAGTCACACTCGCTCGTCTGTCTCGAGAACGAGAAGTAACGAAAAAGGTAAGCACCTAATTTGCTACTTGAGTTACCACGGCGTGGAGGATAGACAAGACGTTCCATCGGCCGCGAGTAATTCTTGGCTCTTACACTCTCTTTCTCTTTCCCTCTTTCTCTCTGTACTCCACTCTGTCTCTTTGCGCCTAGCTCAACCGGGAAAGTGAGGAAAGGGCGGATTTGTCATCGCTCGCGAGGCGGAGGTCGGAAATACGATTTGTACGTGCGATCGATCAAAACAAACCTTCGTCTCTTGGCGTTGCGGTGGCGGAGGCGGCGGTCGCTCTATCCGGAGCGATTCGATGAGCTAACGCCAACTTAACGCTACACACCCCACTGAGCCGCACTCGGTCAGATAACTCGTGGATTTTCGAGCACCCTGCAGATTCTCCCGATCGTTTCCTCACTTGTAGATTCCGCCGTTGCGGTGTTTAATCCGCGGCTGCGAGAACCTTCGCGGGATTTTTCATGCCAAAAGCGAATTCCAATCGCGCGGCTCGGAACGTTACGCGAACTGTAACTTTTGCGGTTACGCGATTCGAGCAGTACAAATACGTACGGATTCGGAGGGAGGGATACTGTGAATGCACTCCATGATTCTGGAAGAGTCGTGAGGTTAATTGGTAACAGAAGGTATAATCATTTCCAACAAATTGTTGAAGTTGCAAATTCCGTTGTAACACGAGCTTTTACGTGTTGCAATAGGAAAATTGAGTTGGCTACGAAATATTAATACCGGGAAATTGTTTTGGAGGGACATAAAAAAATAATTTAGAGTCAGAATTGTTACAATTGATCGCGCGCTTCCTGCAGTAGCAAATTCATTCAATCACCACCAAAAACGATCACAATATAGACTACAAAGTAAATTCAATTATCGCGCATCCCGTGTATATAAAAAATATAAAGAACAAGATAGGATTTAATTATTTCTCTAAAAATCCTGAATTTGTGGCTATACCGTATAAACAAAATAGGCAATCGAAAGATGAAACAAATGTAACTAATTTTCTTGACTTTCCCTTTTAAAACTTCAAGAACCATCAATATTTTTCAATATGTATCAAGGATGTATAATGCTATATAGCATCCAAAAACGAATGCGATAAAATGTAACAAACGTTTAGATCAAAAAAAGAGAAAAAGCATGTACGTTTTTCAAGAAAGTCGCCGTGCATTTGGCTGCTGCTCTCTGGCCCTGCTTTTATTGAGTTATATAGCGACTACCAGAATGTCAAAAGACACAGAAATTATGATCAGCGTAGGTACGAAAGATCCCGCGGAAGGAACGAGCGACGGACCCGGTGGATGCGGCGAGGCGGACGAGGAGCGCTGGAAGGCGTAAGAGAATGGAAATCAATACGTGAAGTGAGCAGCCAGTTTCAGGCAGAAGTTGCCGGCTTTAGAAAGCCTTGAGACGTCGTCTGCCCATCCTCCTCGGACTCTTGTGTTAAGAGAGCTCATGCAGACGAGAGCGAAGCGAGCGCCGGTGACAGAAAGTTGGAGGGAGAGAGAATGAAGAGATGAAGAACGACGAGAGGAAGAGAGAGAGAGAAGCTGGAGAAAGAGAGGGTACCAGGGGAAGACGAGAGGTCTCCCATTCAGGACTAATGGGGTTAAACGCCTTAGCCATCAACCGAACGCCTCCCTCTTGATTCTTGGACGTTTCGACTCGTCCCGGGCTAGAATTCCTAAATTATCCATAATATTCCCGGACACGGTTCATGCCTCGTCTCGAAACTCCATCTCGCAAATCAACGAGATGAACGCGTGTGAAGTCTTTGCGCGCACGTGAGTTGTTTCGCTTCCGGAATTAATCTCCGTGTCGGAACGAAATCATAAAATCGTGATTCTCGTGATTAATCGCGAAATTTTACACGAACGTTTCCTGCGTGTAATGAGGGAAATGGAACGAAATATAATTGTGATTGGCAAGCAAGCGGATACGCGGAAAGAAAAAGATTCTGCTGGTTTCGGACTGAATGAGGGGATGGGAGAGGAGCATGAAGCGACGGCATTAATGCAAAACGCCAATCGCGGAAAGAGAATTCGTCGCACGTATGGTGGTTATGCGCCATTGGCATGTCGCAGCCACCGGCCAGAGGGTCGTTAAGTTTTATGCTTCTCCTGGGCGGGGCCTTGCCCTCGCAAAGGTTTTACCATAATCGTTCGCGTGATGGCCCATCGTAATGGAATGCCGAATTGGAAAATGACGTATGATCAATGGCCGTAAGAAGGAATGCTTGGGAATCTGCCGATATACTTCGGGGATCATAAGAGATCCATAGGATCTATACTTTCCTTATCACCATCACCTAATTTTTAAAACTACGATTTAATTGAATTTTTATTTTGTTTTATACTTGTCGAATGCAATTATAGAAACATTTTCCATCCTATTTAATACGCGTATTTTTAACATACGTCGTCAGCTTTATTCGTACACTCGTAAAATAATTTCTCGCTTGCAGGTATCGGTCAATATATTGAAATTTTGGATGACATTTGTATGATTATACAAGATTCATAGACTCACCTTTGTGTGCCATGTCGTCAGCAGTGACGGAGGCTATCAGGCCGGTTGCGCCCGGCCATGGAGCGACCGCAGCGCCTAGCTGCTGCGAAGGCAGAATCTTCGGGCCTTTGAACACTTCCGTTCACTGAAATCCATAATTAATTGTAATCATTAAGAAAGCTCGGTACCACACGAAGCATTGCAGCGCCTTTCGAAAGATCAAATTACTGATCGCTCGATGCGCGATATCGGCAACAAGATAATATGTAATTTCACAATGTGATACAAAACACCGAGTAACGCGCGCAAAAGAAACGTCGATTAACAAAGCGATTAATGCTAAACCGCGTGATCTGCCGGAGACATACTTGGCAGTTTCGACGACCCGCCCGAACTGTCTCGCCGTGTACAAACGCGTGCGCTTAATTTGGCGTCGTATACTGAAAAACTGTGCGTATCTGCGGCACCTGTGTAAATCTGCGTCATTTGCATATCGCGAGCGCATGTGTCGGCGTCGCCTTGAACGGGGCAAATAAGCATGCGATCTCTTTCTTTCCCTCCCCGCTGTTATCTTTAAACGTGGTTCCTATCCTACCACAATGTATCCGCATGTAGGTGGTACTACAATCTTGAGTTACACAATCGCAAAAAAAAAATAAAATGGAATACGTAGGGTAGTCCAGAACCTACAAATGTGTTCTCTCCTTTACCAGAGTACAGGCTATAAAAATAATGACTGTTTCAAAGTGGCATTGAAGATGCTCGATTACTGAATCATTTAATATAGAATCAAACTTTCGTGAATTAATCATCAAAGATTTGAAAAACAGAATCTTGAATAATTAATTAAAAATATTTATTAAAATATTTAGTTTTTTAGAAAATTTTCTAAAAACATTTATTTCAAGTTTAGAGAAATAATTGCTGGTAAAACTTGTAATGTGTAAATCAAGATATTAGTAAAAAAAAAGTAAAAATTATAACAGATAGTAAAACTAATTATTTCTTACTTAATGTATTAATTTCCTCTTAAATCTTAGAGTCTTTTATATTATCATTGACAACCGTTCCCTTATTGTTAGACCCTCTCTATATCACTGTACGAATTGATCTTTATGTAGTACAATTCCAAATGCAAACCACCCCTAAAATGAGGATTGCATAAAGTCGTTTCTTGAATGCCGCTACATTGACGACATGAAGTGTTTTAATTACCGAGGATCGCGCTCGTTGAAAATGTGAACTACTCGCGAACGTAACACCCTCCGTGTATCTTTCACTACCGCAGACAGAAAAAGAGAGGGTGAAACGAGCTACTAGCGCTAGAAGGGATGAGAATGGAGCTAAGCGCGATAATTAGTGTCGGGAAGGGTTAGTTGGCTGAGAGCGTACGAGTTGTATCGTTGTGCGGTTAAAAGACGTAAAACAGAAAACGATCCTTAAAGAAAAGAAGAATGTAAATAATAAAGATCAAGTTTTGTCGTTAATAATATCATAAAATATGTAATGGAATAAAAAATAACGATCAAAAGGCAAATGTTTTGCAATATGTTGGCACTCTAAGTGACTTCTCCTTATAAAATCAGTATTTTTCATATTAACAATTATATATTCGAAAGTCAAGTAGCACGCATAGAATGTTGCAGTTTTTCAAATTTAAATGATATATTCACTATATCCTACAAAAACATTTAAACACATTTAAACGCATGTAATGCGGCTCAATTTCCTCCGTAACATCTCGTCACAGCAATGGCAATATTCACAGGCGTGTTATTTCATTAATATGCGATTAACGTGCAACGTGCTTCTCTTGCGCGGAACGAAAGAAAGGGAAAACTCTCCGGCTAATGAAGACGTCTCCTTTGCAAAGGTGTTTACGCAAGGCTCACTGAGTCGAGTGAAATTTACGTTATAATTTATAAGATGATTCGCGTCCGCAAGTTGTCGCAACTCGGGGATTCAGTGTGAGGCAGTGCATCTGCAAGAGAGCCTCTTCTCGTTTTTTTCCCTTTTATTATCCACGATGCTCTTTGCGCCACGACGCAGAGGAAAGTTACTCGCGTGAGGAAGATGCGAGATCAGACAGAGCCGAGAAAGAGAAAAGAATCGAATGAGAGACGCGTGAAACACGCATATATTTGTGCGTACGAGATGAGCGAAAGAGAGAGGGAGAGAGAGAGGCAGGGTGTAGAGCAGCGCATCACATTCGCATATTGTGCAAGAGGATTACCTCGGATTATGCCCGACTGAGCGCAAACAGGATCACGTCGCTTCTGTTTGCAAGACGCCAAGCTGTCGATTTAGCTCGAACTCAAACTCGAACTGCTGTCTTGCTCGCGCGAAATCGCCATTGGAACTGCGACTTCCCGTGCGGGGAAGCTTCCGCGTTCTCTTAATTATGCATTAATTAATCAAGAAAAAGTCGGAAACTGTTCGTGAAAAATATTCAAGAGCATTTTCCAAATTCGCTCCTTTAACGCAATTGTGAAATAAAACGCGTCACGATGGAGCAAATAATTAAATTAGATCAATGCCTTCTTATCGGACTAATGTTGAAATAATTTTGTGTGGACTTGCAACGGAATTCTTAGACCAACTTTGAAGCGCGAATTAAGGTGCAACATCGATGACGCAAGTGCTCTTCAGAAAAGCGAATTGATGAAGAAGACACATCACTCTAAGCGGGAAAAACGGCAGACTCTCGCTAGAATCGAGAAAGTTTCGACGTCGAACTTTTGCAAGCGCGATCAGGGAGATCGCTACGTGGGCCCGGGGATGCTTTCACGGACGAGATGCGGAAGAGTGTCTCACGTGGCTGTTGCCGCGGGACAAGTTTGAACCCTTCTTGAACGCTCCGCAAACGCAGCAACGCACCGAGACACACACACGTACACACAAGAGCGGGGCGCGAGGGCGGGGAAGTAGCATTATACACGCGGATGGTAATAGGTTCCATATCCACGAGCTGCCGGCGCATTATGCTTTACATTTCCGGCGAAACACTGTTAATGGCACCCACCGCCGTCGCTACCGCGACTACCGTCGAAATCCACCCCCGGAATACACGCCCAACAGCCCCCGCAGGCATTAACCGCTCGCGCTACCGTATAAAGTGACTTCCGCCCGCGATTACATTCGTCGTGAGCACGTATACACGCGTTTGTGCATTAATTATTAATTACACCGGCGAAGAATAAGGCCGCGCGTATTATCGGCGATAATGACTGTTTCGCGATAATCGAGGACGATTGAGAGATAAACCGCTTATTAATGTAGCGCACGCGCAGCTTGTGCGTATGGGATTAATTAATTTGATTTGAAGTGTCTGTTTTTGTATTTTTAGTCTTCTTCTTTTCTTTATCTTTATGGAAAATTCGCACGTACGTTGTCGCATCCTCTTATCATAAATCTTACGTAAGCGTTGGATCTTTTTAGAACGTACGCAAAAAAGTGTACAATCGAAACATTACGTGAACAGATGCTTTACGTCATTATTATTTTGATAAACGCGCAGTTGCTTTCCCATACCAATAGAATAACATGATAGAGGCAGTTCTGACGTGCGTATCGACAATTTCGTTCTCTTCGCCGTTTACTTTCCTTCATTTTCGCAATTTATGATAATAAATTCGACGCAGAGAGAAGAAGATTTATTTGATAAAAGATTTAATTATTGTACGCGCTAGAAGCAACATTCTCAATGATGCTTCTCGTTAACGTTTTACTCTGATATCGATCAATCCGTAATGCTTCAATCTGTTCCAGATGTAGACCGTCGAAAGACATTTCATTGATCAACGTTAATTCGCGCGCGTCGTTTATAGGATCTATTCCTGTTTAACGGCACGTTAATAATGAACAGTTAACGAGGCGTTAAACGGTTATAGATCTTACGGAAGGCTTCCTTCGAAACATAATACAATTCAATCTAATGCAATTGCGTTCCGCGCTACAAGGAGGTTGGCGGCCAATTTTCCGCTCTTTTGTAACAACTTGTCGTTACTTATGAGCTCTGCGTTTCGGGTTTTCGAGTGATTTCTTCGGTGTTGCCCTTCGTTCTTTTTTATGAAGCTTAGCGCCTTGATTTTTCGTATTGTCGGCTTCTTAACTCAATGTAATCCGCACACGTTCGTGCATGTCTCAGTTTCACAATTATATTCCTTATGTATCTTTTTCATTTTATACATCTCGTTTTTTAAAGCAAATTTAAATTATTCCGCATGTGCGTAAAGCATTTCAAATCTCACGCTACTTTCAAGATTATTATAATCAATTTAAGACTTATGTGTTTGTAAATTAAAGTTACGGGGAAACCTCTAGGCATATTTTCGACAAAACGTTCAAAAAGTTCTCACGAGCATCGGTCAAAAGGAAAAGAGAGAAACAGTAGTTTAGATATTCTACACACGCAGGCCATCGTTCCTCACGAGTAGATAGGAGACACTGTAGCCGTCGTATATTTACCCCGATTAGAGAATCGCGTAGACGCGACCGCAAAGAAACTACCGGAGGAACCGGCGCACAATGCGCCGTCACGACGCTGGAAAGGAGCGTTCACAAAAGCGCGTCGGATGTCACCGCGGGGCGTCCACACTTGTGCGCTCGACATTCAGACATCGAGCTCATTCACTCGCGGACGCATTTTACGCAGCATGTATCGCGTACAAAGCTTATTGCCTAATTACGCCATAATGCCATTATAATTGTGAAAGGCGGACTAGACGACCCCGTGCATGCGATAGACCGAAGCAAGAAAGAGAGAGGGACAGAGAAAGAGAGAGACATAAATATATGTGTATGCGGGGGAGGATTCGGCGCGCTGTTCGATCGCATTCGTCTCCGGTGTGACGTACGCAGGAGAGGGTGAGCACGCTTTAAGCTGTATTATGCGCTACGTGCAATCTGCACCCCCGCGCTCGGATACTAGGCCTGCGAACTGCGTTAATCAGCGAAATGAACCAATAGGATGCTCGCGCTTTGCCCACTCTTGCGACGAGCGATTAACGTTCATGGTGTTCAATTAGTCGAACGTATTCATGTCTGAAGATGTGCCATGAATGTTGTTTAGGTAAAATACTTCATTCGATTAATTTAGCGTAAATATCGGGAAGCGCTGGCACGATGAACAATATCTTGAAACGAATTTTTCTGTAATGTTTATTGTTCTGGCGGAGAATATTTGTAATTAATATAATTATTTTCTACAATAGTATGTTTTTGGAAATTGTTACTGGAGAAAATTATAGAATATTAAAATTAAAATTAAAAAAATTTTATTGAGATTATTGCAAGTACTTTATTTTTATTTTCAAATAGCAATACGCCAATATTGTCATTAATTTTCACGCATAAACTTGAAAAAAGAAACTTTACTAACAGTTTTACATAGACGACTTCCTGATGTTTGCTCAAAAATAATAAAACAATAATTAAATAAATATGAATTTAACATACAGAAATATAATTCCATATAACTAAATTTTAAATAAAAACTTTACTTTTTTAATTCAACAAACGATTAAGAAACTTTTGATTTGATCTCTATTTCTTCTTAGCAAAACATAGCAAAATTAAATCAACAATAAATGTAAAATAAAAAAAGTTTAGTTTTAAACTTCAAGTAACAACATACATTCCTCATCGCTCATCTTCATTTTGAATGATGCTGTTTAACAAAAGTGGATTGAGTGAAACGGAGAGAAATAGGAAGAGCAATAAATTAAAAAATTAACTTAGGTTAGGTTTTTCAATTCGGAGATCCGAAATTCCGCATTCCTAACATCAGTCCTTCCTACTTCGCCCCCTTTACTCTTATCGTCGGCTATCAAAATGCTCCAAGATGAGGTACAGGATCACGTACCAAGAGCTGCCGACGGCCGACGGTGTCCCTCCTCCCTCCGACGTCCTCCTCGTCGATAGTACCACTGCGAATCCGTTTGGTTAGAGCTTGCTTTCGTCGCACCTCGCGTACATCGATAATCACAGTCCCCGGACGATCCGCGAGTTGCGCCCTGTCTTTACGATCACTCGCGCGGGGATCGGGCACTCCGATTCGACTCGCGGATCGATCTGTCGCTCCAATCGTGAGCTGCGGCCGGTGCTCGCTCGCTCGCGGAACAACCCCTCACTCTCAATGACTAATCGCGCGCTAGACCAGCCTGTCGCTAACGATCCCTCGATCGCCGATCAGTCCCAGGAACGCGGCCAACTGACTTTGCATCGACTATCGGCGCGGTGGCTCTCTCGGCGGAGGAGAGAGAGCGATTGACTATAAACCACCGCGCTTGCCGATCCGCGCGAGTGCAGCACACGTGCTGCTCTGCAGCGTGATTCTTCTCCTCTCTCGCTTTCGTGAGATCCGTCGGGACGGATCGGGGTGGAGGAGGGTGGCCGCGACGCGAAGGCCTCTACGCGAGGCTGCCGGGATCCTACGGAGCGAGGGAGAGCGAGAGGAAGAGGGTGGTACACGTAAACGTGTGTGTGCGTGTATGTAGAAACACGTGCGGAGGGAGAAAGAGAGAGAGAGCGAGTGGGAAAAAGGGAGACAGGGAAAGAGATAGAGGAGAAGGTGCGAGATGCGTGTATCGGGCGAAAGAAGAGGAGCGGGACTAGCCGTGGAAATATTATTAGGTAAAGCACACGCACGGACTGGCACGCACCAACTCGCAGACTCTCGTTGGGTCGTGCCGCCGTAGTGGCCGCGGCCTCGTGTTGGTACGTCCGACTTGCGCTTGGACCAATGGGCGGAGGGCGCAGCTTCCCTCTCCACGCGCGCGACGCGGGAGGCGGTGGGGATCCCGGCTCCGCTTCGTGACATCATCGATTCTGAATGGTGGAGATGCTCAACCGTGCGGAAGGTACATCGGAGGGCGCGTGCTGCGCGCGCACCGTTCACCCTCGGCAACGTGCACTCTTCGCAGATCGCGCGCGCGGAAAAAGGATACGTGTACGCCGCCGGGACGCGCGACGTCAGATCTAGATGGACCGCTACGCGACGATGTTCTTCACGATCTTATTTTGTCCCGTTGTACCTTATTGAATTTTCTTGGGCTTTAATGTATTGTTTTCTATGTTACTTTCTGTTAATTGCAGTAATTAAATTGCAGGGAGTTGAAGTCTCGGGAACCACACGTAATTATCTTATAACTGAATTTTAAATAAAATGCAAAAGTTAAAAATAAATAACAATAAATTTAAATGATAATATCTAGTTATTACATTGTAATAATAAGGATTTAAGCTGGGCGTATAAAGTATCTTTGGCAGAAGCAATGATGGAGAAATGCATATATAATATAAAATAAAAATTTCACATTCACAATGTATTCCCAATTTGTAATTGTAGATATAACACATCAAGGTTATATTATCTTTACACTTATTTAAACTAACCTTGGCGATTTCGATAAAAAAATGGCAATTAAATTGACATAAGATATTTTTTCTAAAATGGTAACAAGTTACTTAATTCCATATTGACAGTGTATACAAACTTCTTTAGCATACTTCAAAAGTTCAGAAACTTGTTTCAACATGACATCTTTATATCGTTTTACCAAATATGGAATTTTTATTATTTCATTGACTTTTGGGATATATTCTAATATTAAAAAATTTCTCACATTTTTACCGATTCGTGTGAAGATGAATCTTAAAGAAACGGGGGAAACACGAGCACATTGTTGAAATTTTACGTCGCTCGCGATCCAAGAGCCGGGAGTGCGTCGCGCGCAGAGGGATATTAAAATATAATTGGCGTTTGTCCCCTGCGCGTGCAAAAGCGGTATCTAGTCACGCGTGGACCGACCGACCGTGGGTGTTATGCACGCCAGAGTACACCAGGCGCGCGCGGGGGTGATTCACCCTCTCTCTCTGTGTGTGCCGCACCGTAGTATGTCCCTACAGCCTTTCTCGCGGCACGGGACGGGACGTGGGTTGAGGTGGATGCATCTACCCTTGCCGACGCGGTGCGTAGATCCGCAAGCTCGTTTCACACGGAGAGCACCTTGCGATGAGATACAAGACTGAGACATGAGCGGCAAGTGAGCAGCGCGAGACACGAGCCATTTATTTCGAAAGCGACGCAAGTGCAGTTTTGTGGGCACTGTGGGTTTCAATTGGACGCGGAATGACGGCATCTTGGAAATTGCACTTGCATCGCTCTCCAACGAAACGAGCCGTGTAATGGGACGAACGAAGAAAATGAAGCGCGTGCTTTCGTAAACTGAACAGGATGTTGTGGGAAACGTGAATAAAGATATCAGAGAGTCTGACTATATTCCGGAAATTAAAGCTGATTTACTACGCTAATGAAATAAACTCTTTGCACTCTGTAACTTATTTGTAACTATGATTCTATTTTTATTTTATTTTTATTCATGACGCGACTTTCAGAACAATGACGATCATCGAGCGCTCTCAACGATCGATCACGGTCGCACCATTCGACGGGACCGGACACGGTATCGCTCAAACGGACGTTGACCTCATTCTGACCTATTAGCATTCTCAATGACAGTGGTTGATTAATAGTTATATCGATCAGATTGCCGAGTTGTGAAAAATGTGCTATCGCTTACAAAGATACACGAATTAAAGCGAGACCGTGATTGCATAATACAACATGTCCGATCAAACTGAAGTCAATGAGTCGCGAAGGTCAATCGTGGTTGCGACTTGTAAGAAACTCGGAGAAGTTTGCTCAAGTTATCTTCGTACTTCGCGAAAACTTCGGCGCAGATAACAGTCGCGAAGTGAAAACGAGTTTTAACAGACGCTCGAAATATTTAGCAGCAACGGTGGGAGGGCGTGAATGCTCCATCTGCTATAAATGTCCACGTCTGCGTGTACGCGCATGTTTGCAATTGGCTTGTCTTGTTGTTAATTAAAAAAAAGGCCTTGAAAAAAATGTGCAAGCAGCAATTGCAAGCATAATATTTGAAATGTGATAATAACGTGTTGTTATATACTTTTAATCTTTAAAAATCTATTTTTAATAATTATGTAATGCTATGTTTTTTATTAAATTGTTAATTCATCAAAATGACAAAAATGATATTGCGCAACATACCTTACGGCATCTTTTACCTAAGCGTTATGTCTTTCATGCAACAGTCTACGGTATATGATACGGTATATGATGATATTTCTACATATTGCAATAACAATTGGATAACACGAAAATGTGCTCTTGAAGATTCTTGAAGATTTTATTATCAAGAGAATTCGGAAATGCGAATTTAGGCGTGCGCTCGCGTTTTCGTATATCCTAGAATCAGAAGAGCCGTCGCTGCAGGTCACGATGTGAACCCGGCTTTAGGAGATCCACGCGGTGGAAGTAACGCGTTTCGATTTTGCGTTAGCTCAGCTACGCGTGAATCCAGCCAAGGTCAAGTCGTTCCCCGTTTCCGAGCATCCCTCCGGCACTCGGGCAGGGCTCTTAAGATCGATTCCAACCAATTTTATACGTAGGGTGGCCCGCTACAAAAGCACGATCACGGTAGGCGAGACACAATTATCCTCGTTTACACCTCCCGCTGTACCTGTTCTCTTGATCAGTCGTTATTAACTATTTTCATGAATTCTTGGTTCGTGTAGCTTAAATTCGTCATATTTCAAAATTGGATTTCTCTCTTTTTTTTTTTTTAAAATATTTTTTCTTCGATTGTTATTTATATTTAAATTTACTCTTTCTATAAAATGGAACAATCTACAAATTTGTTACTTCTTTCTTTTTGTATTTACATTATAGATTACATTCAATTAGATATTATCTTCTTTAACAATTAGTACAAACGTGTAACTATTTTTATCAAACATACGCTTAACGAGCTGTTATCAATTTCTCACTTGTCTATCCGTTGATTATTCATCGCCACTTGAGCAAACTTGAGGGAATAGCTTGGCTCTTGGTAGCAATAAACCAAAGATCAGAAAGGAGTTATTATTTGTCGACTCTTGTCCTCGAACATACTGTTGCGATAATATTGTTTGCGCTGGAAAGTTTATCTATCTATCTTCAAAAAGCAATTAATTATTTGCAATTTTGCTCAATTATCAATTCTTTATATGACCTATTTCATTGCTAATACTTTCTAGACGTCTTATAGAAACAGTTTTATTTAAAAAATTAGTTAAAAATAATAAAATATCCTAGACCTTTAAGATACACCACGAATAATATTAAAATAATATTGGCTTTTATAATTTATATTGTACGATTTTTATAAAAATTTCTATAAAATTGTAAATAAATAAAATTATACAAATAGTAGTATCATAAGAAAAATGTTTAAAAATTTAAATGCAAATCTCCAAAAACTTAATTTTATCAGAGAATGTTTCTTTTACCTACTTAATTCTCCATATTGTGGTCACTAATGGCCCTCTAAATGCGATCAAGTTGCCAGAAGATTCTCGCGTTCTTGGACGAACAGGTAGCCAAACCAGGTGAAGAGAAAGGCGAAGAAGCAACGGCGGGCAAAGAGTGGGAAAGGAAAAGAGAGCGGAGAGAAAGAGAGCCAGGTAGAGAAGGGCAAAACAAACAAATTAACGTCAGAGTCGCTTGTTTATTATTGGGTGGGGACACGGTAACCACGCCTTTGTCAAGCACGCCCTCCGAGAGCGTTACGTTCCCCCGCTGCCCCCCCTCGTTCTCCCCTCCATCACTATCAACACCCCTGGTTCACTCGGCATCTCCCCACCCCGCACCGAGACGTTCGGGTGTACACGGTGGTGGAAGTGACGTCAGTAACCCCGATGCCGGGCATGCAACAGGCTGCTTTCGGCTGGCTACCGAAACCACCCGAACAGTTGCGCGCGACTTGCTCACTTGCCTTTAAATTTGACCATTGCCCGCGCCCCACGCATCCCAAAGAGCCACACTGCTCGGAAAGTCCACTCGACGCACAGCAACTTATGCTGCAAATTCCAAATAGGAATTTGTTAACATATTAATTTCTGAAAATGTGTTTATTAAGCATATTTAACATGTATAGAATATACTTTAAAAGTTTTGTTTACAGGTAACGCGCTCTTTTTGGAATCATCATCATATTACTTTAGTGATTGATAAATCATTCAATTGATCGTTTATGTCCTAAACTTGTTGAAATAATTAAAAATATTATTGCATTACCCTTTAAAGAAACTTCGAAATCAGTAATTAAAAAGCTATTCTTCAAAATTTATTATATGATCTTTTCAATACTAATATTGTGCTAATCTATTATCAGTTTCTTTCAAAAAATTTAAGACATTCATTATTAAGAAACGAATACTTCAGACATGCTTGCCACGAGAGCGGTCATCGATAAAGGAATGAGAAGGAGAGAATCGGAGGGAGGAGATGACTGTCTGGTTAGTCCAAGCGAATCTGGACTCGGTCGGCGAGAAGGCCGCCGCCACGCGGATTGTAAATTATACCGGGCAGATAGAGAGAAATTCATGCTCTGATGACGCAGCGTTAACCACTCTCCGGTCATGCGATGATCAAAGGTAACAGTAATGGTCCGTGAGAGGATATCCGCCTGTGTTTCGCCTAATATACTGCTCGCTAAATGCTGACGCGATTTCGGCAGCCGGACGAGAGTGAGAGCCAACGAGGAGAGGGCGAGAGACGCGCAAAGGGGATGGAGGACCAAACGCATCGGACGAAGATGAGACAGAGAGGAGGGCACGAAAGTGTACGCTAGGAGAGCGCGTACGTGCGCGTGACGAAGAGAAACGCCATAAATTGTCGGAGCAACGTGTGCACAGCTAACCCGAGCACCCCGACGCACGCTCGAGCGAGAGATCGCGCTTACCGTGTGGCTTTCAAAAATTTCACACATTACCGATCCTCCCGCCGACCGTCCCGCGGTCCCCGGCTCGATCCATCATTTCGGCAGTTTACGGCGAACCCTGCACAAAATTACTCCGATAACGCCCTCAGCCGCTGCTCGTTTGTCTCTGGAGAGTGCGTGGGACAGTTCTCTCTCTCACACACACTCTCTAAACAATGCTTATAATGGAATCTTTTAAATTGTTTCATAAATTGCTAAAAAACAATAGAGATGATTCTTATACGTAATTTCCATTTTCATTAATGAATCAAATTATAAACACAATGAAAGTTCACCATAGATTAAGCAATAAGATAGTTGTGCGGTCAATAGCGAAATTATCCCATAATAATTATGGCCATCTATCCCGGAATTACCATATATGTGTTTAACTTATTTTGCACTTAGTCTTGTTTCTTGTTTTGCGATTGTCCCCCGAGTTCCCTGTACAACTCGTACTCGTTATACATACGAGTCTTTCCCCTAAAATGTCCTCACATAAATCTCGCAGGGCTCAACGTGCGTTTCCGACAATTTTGCATAGTCAAACACACATGTACGCGTATGTCCGAGGGTTGTTGAAAAAACCGTAATAAAGCTGGAGAACACGACAGTGCCCCGTGCGTATTCCGGGGGCGTCGAATAATGGGATCTCCGAGTACACGGTAGTATCGGTATAATAGTGTTTCTCTCTCCCCCCCTGGCACAATGGGTCGGCCAGGTCAAGTGTGCGCACACTAATCATGTTCCTGGTCAGAGAGCGGAGGTCCGAAAATGTACTGACGAAATGCGAACTATGCACGAATCACAATGCCTGGCTCGCACTCTCGGCCAGATGCCACAGAGCATTCTGCGTGATGCTGCCCTACGGACGGTATGCGAAGGCCCTGGATGTTGGAACGCGCGTTTTCCCGGGCTACGTATCGATCATCCTCCTATATGCCGATGCCGGGGACTATTAGCGCGTGTAGTTGCCTGCGCTTCATTTTATGCTGCTCTTTAGAAATTTCGTTATGCTCGGTATAGTACTTTTCGCGAAAACACGGATGAATCACCCTCTGTATCTATCTTTTTCTATTTTATTCTATTATTTTATTTTATTTTATTTTATTCTATTATTAATATCTGTTCTCTGTAAAAATTGCGAAAATACGAAAATATAGAACAAACGTGTTTTGTGCTCTTTTCTCTCTTTTAAAATATGATTATGTAATTAAACCAATACAGTTAAAAAGTTTGTTTGCATTTGTTTTCAGAATCCTGCAGGATGTTTAACGCAGCGAAGATTGCGTCCCATTATCCGTTTCATTGCGTGCGGGAGACTGCGCGGTGTCACGCAGGAGAGACGTGAGCTATTGTGGGAAGACGACGCGAGTAGCCAAAAAGCCAATAGCACCCACCACCTGTGTCACAAGAGCCTTGTGAGCATTGCGAGAGTTATTCGACCGCTTTCAAGATCCAAGGAATCGTCGTCGAGAGTTTTCCCACATAAACCTGAAGAGGGATCGCGCGCGAGAGCAAGGGGGCGGATGTGTCGCGCGAGAAATCACAATAAAGACTTTCGGTCACTGTTGTGGGATTCGTGTCGAGAGTGACAAAAGACTCGACTCGCGATGCGAAAGAGTAAAAAGGACTATTGTCCGCGGATTGGGTGGCGGCGGGGAGGGAGAGAGATAGAAAACGCGTGGGATAAGGGAGGATTAAAATCGAGTACCCCTCCTCGAGGGATATTAAGCCGTCCCTTATTATAGATAGGATAGTTCTTTTTTTGTGCAACTGCATGCGCAGATGACTCTCGGAGCTTACGGATGATAAAATGGGATTAAACGTACATAAAGATACGCGTGTAACCATCGTTTACATGCGCATAAATATCCCATGGCTTATAACTATATATTATACTACTAAACAAATGCAAATTTTTGCTTACTTTGTATTTGGGAATAAGTATATGCACACACATATATTTTCCTTAATAAAAACTTTTTAAAAAAATTATATATTTGTAAGTCATTAAAAAGACAGAAGCTTGCGTAATAAACACAGGTTTACAGTAAACGAGAACAGCTCCAAACACGTCTCAAACGTTCGAGCTTGAGAATTACCCTGTGAAACACGCGAAACGAGAGGGACGAGCCGGGAGAAAGGAAAAGAGAGAAAGAGAGAGCGAGAGACAATGAGAGAGAAAGAGAGAGAGAGCTTGAGGGGGTGTCTTTGAATGGGTAAGTTCCGGATTTAAAATCCCGGGCTCCACTCGAAATCGCGTTACCAAACGTGTCTCCGCACCCTTCGCAGCGTGCGAAGGGATTAAGAGTGCCTACATAAAGTTCTCCGCCTATTTCCACGATACTCACCGCGGGGTGTTCTTGGGTAACCGCAGATGCGTTGCGTCCAAGTCTCACACTCGAGTCCCAAGTCTGTAAGCGTATAAATGCGTCGCTCTCCTCATCGCCGTCCTCATCCTCATCCGTCGTCGTCGTCGTCGTCCTTGCAGAAGGGATAACCGACGCGAGTGTGCGCGTGTCGTCGAGTGCGCTGGCAAACGCACGCGGCAACGTAATGCGAAATGAAGGGCCTCAAACGAACGGCAACGTACGGCCCTTCCACCCTTGGCGCGAACAAAGAAGGAAGAGAAAAAGCGGGAACCACCTGTCTTCCGATGTGCAGTAATTTAATTTCAAAGCACGCGCGCGCCCGCAACGCGCGCGCGAAGAAACGGGAAATGCAATTAGAGACAGTGCTAACTACTCGAGTCCTTGCGCGATATAATTAGCTTCGTTGAGCTCGCGCTCTCTACGGAAGGAAGGCGAAAAGGAGAGCTTCAGGATTTATATCGGCTCTTTACCTTCGCCACGTTTGATTCTGTTCAGCCGGGCGGCGAATAAAGCGCGCCGTAAGATGCGCCGCAAGGTGGCAAGAATAACGTTGTACCGCGCGAAAGGAAGATCTTAAGCGCATCTGTTTTTGTTTCTAAGCAAGTAATTTGTTATTAAATTATTCGTTAGTACTAACAGCGTTGTGCAGTATCTAGGCACTGTAACTAGGTACAAATTTACGTACCTAGTTACTGTACCGAGGTACTTTTTTTCTGGTACCTATACCTAGGTACAATTTCTTGTGTACCGGTAAAATGTACCTAAATATAGGTACATTTTAGTTTTTTAGTTACTTTTTGGATGATACTTTCTGTGTAGCTCTAGTGTAGGGCAACAAATTTTAACACCGCGCCGTGACGAGATAATTTGTCCGATAACAATTTTGAATGTTTGATATTTTTGAAATATAATGCATAAATATTAAATAAATTATTTGAATAAAACTAATTAATAGCTTTATAAGCACATCACAACATTTTGTTTGTTACTCTTAGATTGTTAAATCCCATCAGAATTTAAGTAAATTTGTCTATCTGCATTTCTATCTAATTATATCTAAACTATTAGAAACATTTTTATGCATTTATGTGAAGCGTTTTCCAATCATTATCAGCCTGCACGAGACATAGTGTTTCAATCACCGCTTCACGGTGGTCCATTTCCCATCGTCCGTCGTCTGTCGCCTGCTTGGAAAATATCGTAGCTTCGTATAAAGTATCTCGATCGGTCTGGCGCATGACCGGTCGACGATGGGTCATCCAATACTCTACGGCAAACTTTTTTGTGCCCCGGGATGCCTATGACTCGCTCCACAAGAGAGATCCGTCCATCGTCCGTCTCGTCGTAAGCAGCAAAGCCTTTATGGGTTCCCGGCGTAATATTACGCTTCTGGGTGGCTCGCCCCCTCGACGACAAATTCCTCGTTTTCGCTCGCGCGCTCCTATCCATTTCCCTGTTAAACCGTTCGATAATCGTAAACGTCATCGAAAAAGTTACTCCACGAACGAGACATATCGTAGGGGGTTGAGATTGCATGCGGCTGAGTCCACCTTTGCACGACAATAAATAAGGGTATTGTAGTATCGCTCGATGTTCAAGAATATAATTTTATTTTGACATTTATCTATTTTTCTGATTAATCTTCACAACGTTTCATTCATATCTTATTGATAGCATAGAATTCTTTGAAGAAAATTAACGAGTATTGACAAAATTAGATATGTAAACTTTTTGATTTTTAGTCGTCAGATGTGCGCGCGATAAGTCGTATTACGAGAGTAACTTTTCATAGGAATGACAGAATCGTGCCAGCGAGGAAGGTGTCGAAGCAAATAAATGTAATGGTGATACGATGCATGTTCGATCACTAACTATAACCGATCGTTGATCGAGTTCGTGACTCGACGGACATTAATGAGATCGAGCAGCGTGACATTCTCGTGTGCGGTGAACGTGCGTGTAAGAGATATGCGCGCAAGGATATCTTTAATGTCGCGTAAAAGAGTATTGCGGACAGAAAATGTCTACAATTTTCCATGCCTGTTATTCTCAAGGATCGCTTTTTAATCGCGATTAAATGAACTCCATTCATCTATGAACTCTTTAACAATCTTGGGGTTTTCAAATCTTTGAATTTCACAAGAGATTGACGAAGAAAATAATTTTCCTGAAGGGGATCTGCCAGGCGACGATTCGATCGCGGATTGTTCTCGAAACGAGTCATCATCGATCTCGCCCGTCAGCGCGTAGATCGCATTCGTTCCGCTCTCGAGATCTCCCGTCAGCTACAATGAAGAAACAGTCATCGTAGCCGCGCGTAACACGTATCGTGCGCGCATAATCGCGACAAACACGTCCGGTTCGACTCACACGAGCCGAACGCCCAAGTAGACAGCGGTCCGCAACGAATCGCACAAAAGCCTGACATCTCCATCGCGAGGCGCGATGGAAACGAGAACGAACGGGCCCCGCCAGAGTCACGCCCATCGCGACCCATTGTCTGTCGGACACGTCGTTCCGCCGAGATTTATCGTTCGGGGTCCTCTCTCTCGTCATTATCCACGCTCGATTCGCGACGATTATCGAGCTCGTCGCACCGTCCCTCCCACGGAATTTGTTTTTGCCACTGAGTCCCCGCCATCCGAGCCAACGTCCGTCGTCGGTTGCAAACATACATGTCATCATGTTAATCCTCACGGATTCACACTTGGTCTGCTCGCGTTTCGCTGCCACCATTCGAAATTTTCGCACATAATTCCGCGAAAAGTCGCTTTTACAATTTTCTACTCTAAAAAGCTTCTGAAGCGTTAAAGAAGAATACGAGAAAGCAGCGAATAATTCAGTTATGTGAATACCTCGGTTCATCAATTTTAAGTAAATAGCATTGTGATAAAATCGAGACTCTGAAATGTTAAAATTCCCTTCTTCCACATTGCGAACAAAAATAAAATTAATTGCGTAACAAGACATTTCTTTCTTATCGCACCCACGATAATAAAGGATACGTGAATACAGGGCGCAGAAGAGTGTCGAATAATGGACAAAATTTGTCGCATGCTGGTCATTCGTCGGAAGAACGAGATTTATCGTCCGAGAACGAGTGTCTCGTTATTCCGTGCACCGAATTCGCTGGACGTTTGCGCCGGGCCATCGGATCACGGCCATCGTCAATTTTGCTTTCGACGTAACTGCCGTGGCGAGAGATTCGCGAACGGTTGCCGGCGTGGACGCCGTGAACGCTGTTATTAGCATGCCGAACGATGTTGCGAGGAGCGAGAACGTCGATCCGGCAAGCGTACGCGCCATTAATCCGCGCGCCAAATTACAGGCCACGCTGTGATGCTCAATGGTCCGCGCGCGATTCCCCCGCGCCGTGCTTACTTTTCACGCGTAGGTCGAACGCGGTTTTGCATCGACGATGAATCTCCGAGGAATCTTCAGTGGATGAAATCCCAAACGGAACGAATTTCCTCTCTCTTCCGAGCAAGACCTCATGATCGCTTAATGTTTTCTATATTTCCTCGCCTCAAGCTTCGTCAGCTGTAAAAAATTGAGAGGAAATTAATTCCTCAACATTTATGCGCGAGGGGGAGTTTCTCCCTTAAGCAGAAGAGTAACTCTCGATTATTTTATCTTTTTCGGGAATTATTAAGTGTGAGAAAATACCGAATGTAGAATCCAACTATTTAACGTTTCATCAAACATTTTTATCTAAATCCGAAGCAGAAACATTGCAGAGACATAGCGTGGGCCGGAATCGATACATGGGATATCGATACAGATAGCCCATAAAAAATTTTAGTTTTCTCCAAGAATATATTGTGCTATTGCAAAGATTTACACAATCGAAGCTTCTCGAAAACACATGTCTGCTCGCGTATCCCGCGGAGCGGCCGCAAAGGATATCCTCCGCACGCGCGATTCCACGAGGGAACGCGGAGATACGCGGAGAGCAGGATTGCGTTGGCACACACGTGCATGCACACACGCGTACTCCCGTTATCCGAGTCTACAGGCGAACGAGGAGCGAGAGCGACGAAGTCGCACTTAACAAGAAGCGAGACGGGGGATATGACGAGGGCGCGGAGATCGGGGGTGGCAGCGGGGGAGGAAGTTGCGCGCGGAGGTGGCTCGCGTGGGTGGCGGCGGCGGTGGCGGCGGTGAGGTAGTCATGACGACCGCAGCGACCAATCATCCGGAAGTAACGCAGCGCGAGATAACTCTGCATCCAATCAGGTTTAAAGCGGGGACGGGGCTGGCCATCCCCCGCAGAAAATCACCCCCGTAGCGAAATTTCCACCGTACGAGGGTAGATATACAAGACGACAGACGGCTCTCTTCGTCTCTCTCTTTCTCTTTCTCTCTTCCTCCCCACCCTCTCTCTCTTTTTTCTCCTCTCTCTCTCTCTTTCTATCGCGATCTACTCTCGAAACCGGGATGACGGCAGTACGATGGCGGTTGTTATCCCTCCTCCAGCTTTTTTTCGTCTTTTAATTCATAACCTTCGACCGCCAGTGATAACCTGCAGGTTGCTGATAAGACAGCCGTGATGTCTAGGGAGAGAATGTTTGGGGTGGAGGAACGCGAGAGGATAACGGCGTCGGTGGCTGATGAGCTCCGTGAAACTCGAAGATCGGGTTCTATATAGACGAAAGAAAAAGGCTAAGCGGAGAGAGTTTCCGGCACGGGCATCTAATCTTCAGGAGTCGTTCTTCGTGGATTGCCCGATCTTGCTGCGCTGTCCATGTTTGCCTCTACGTATCGTTTTTCGTTTTGTACGACGGATTAACCGGAGAAACAAAAATATTTGTTAATAATACCCAAACATTTTCCTAATTTCCGGCTATTTTAAATATATTTATTAATAATATTTATATATTTTGGATACTCGTTTCTATCGCCGGTATTTATTACTGTACAAAAGATATTTTATGTATGAAAATCTCTTTTATATACGCGATATACAGGGAGCGGGGATAATATAAATTAAATGATCTAACAATGAAATATTATAATTTGTCTAATAAAGAGAATTTAAATAAAATATAAATATAATATAATATGAAATTTTCATTGTTTAATATTTTCCAAATTTTACATGCATTTAGCACCTTATATTACGTTTCGTCAACAAAAGACATCTTTCGCGATGCGCTCAAGGGATGCACGTGTAACGCGATGTACCGTCTACTCGTTCTGTCTCAAGTTACTCCGCAGGAAGAAAGAAACACAGCTTACGCGTAAACGCGCCATTGTATGTACATCGAAAATGCGTTTATGGTCTGGCAGCGGGCCGATAAGAAGCCCCATAAAACGAACGGCGCCCCGTAAGTGTTCGCGGCGTAACTTTGACTCCTCCTACAGTACCGCTGGTCGTCCGAGCTATATCTCGCATTTGTCACGTTTATCGACTTCGCGCCGTGTACTCCGCACGGTTTCACCGTGACACAGTTCGACGCGCAACGAACCCCACCGCTTTTCACCGCGTTGCACGAACGGAAGGGTGTTACTCTCAAACTGGAAACTTGTAATCCTTATCCAATCGAAGTACCCGCTACGACAATGCTACAAATCTCGAGTTACTGTTGTATTACCAATAAGCTGAGCTAAGTGGTTGACTTGTTTGATTGTAATTATCCCTTCGAAACAGTCAGATAAAATAAAATTGCTGATACCAAAGTTTTAACGAAAAATGTTTATGATAAAAATGTATATAGTTCTCGAGTAAAATGAGAAAAATAAATACTCATTTGGTAGACGCATAAAAATGTATAGTACGTAATACGAGATGTACGATATTATCTCAATATTTATGCATGATTTACTCACACAACAATTATATATTTAAGATATTTGCTCTATACATCTGCAAATGATAATAGTGAAAATATTGCAGATAAGAAAAATATTGAAAAACTTTGAAAGTCACAGCGCGCGCGTATTTGGATATTTAATATATCATATATTTAAGGATATCTCCTGGATATTTAGATTATATGGGCTACACTGCACCGTCGCTCTCGCGGAAAATTTTCTCCGAGCGGCTCTCGCTCGGCAAATCTCGCGCGAGATCGAATTGCTAATTCGCTCCGCGTCTTCTTGATTACGATACAGGCCCATGGGAGCGGAAGGAAATGAAGGAAGAAAAAAAATGCTCTCTTTTTCTCTCTATCTCTATCCTCGCTCTCTGTCCACGTCGTGGCGTGCCACCCCCGCACGGCGGGACGGATGGATGAATTCCATCGTTATCGAGTCGCACTCCCGTTTTACAAACGGGGCAGGCCTCACCCCGCCCGCAAAGTCTCTCGGCCGAACGTGCATATTTCCATTTGGCACGCCTCGCCGGGCGCCTGATTTTATTAAAAACCCCCGTAACCCGATTTCGCGCTCTCCCACGGGGAATAAAATGTTTCTTTTGTGCTCACGAATCGCTTTCCGCAAGGTGAACGCGATAATTTTCGATGCTCCGTCGATATATGCTGGCCGCACCGTTTTTTTTCGTAGTGCATCAAGTAATCATTCTTGGAAACTTCTCTAGTCTAATATACAAATATGTTACTTGTTAAAAAATACATGAGTATTAGATATATGAAAACATACTTTAGGTCTGTTCTTTTTAACTGCACTGCTGAACTGGTGCAATAAGTTAGAGTGAGAAAAAATATACTTGTCTCACATAACGTATTGCACTAGTTCAGCAGTACAGCTAAAAAGAACAGACCTTTTGTTTACTTACTTATTGTTTAAGACAATTATTCCTTAAAGGCTTAAATAACTGAAGCTGTGAAATTGACACAATCGAAATTAATGGCAGTAATATGCTGTTGGTGAAAACTGACATGTAATCACATATAATCGCATCAGATAATCAGTTCCAAGCATGCTTGGACCCTCATCTAGAAACTCAATCCGTTGTGCCGACGTATGTACGGAGGCATTCCTTGAATGCCGAAAATGTGGCGCACACGGCGAGAAAAAGGGACGGAAAGACAAGGGGAAGACACGAACAAGACGGAGCACAGGCCGAAGGAAGATGGGAGAAAGTCGGCACTGTAAACGAGGTCGAGTGTCGGCAGCGTATAATTTCGATGACAAGCAAAGGGGTGGTTATCTCTCGTTGCTTCTCACCCTCTCTCGCCACGGACTGCGAGTGGTGAGCCACCCCCGCGTGATTGTATTAATTCAAGCCTCCACCCCGTTTCCCCATTTACACCTCACTCTCCCTTCTGTTCTGCCTCCTCCTCGCATCTCGTCCTCTCGATCCCCTTTGGCCTTCCTACCCTGCCGACATCGTCCCTCCAGAAGCACAACTTCCGGGGGCAAACGAAGCGTGTCGACGTCGCGTATAATGAAGCGCGCCCGTTCGTTTCCTCGGCAGCACCGTTTTCTTGTTGCCCGTCCTCGTGTCCCGCACGAAGATGCCCGTCAGTACCAAAGTCTAAACTCGCAATTCGATGGAATCTAAGATGAATCCTAAGCATCACAAATCACAAATAGTTAATAAAGACTGAGTTAAATTAATTAAAAACCCAAGATAATTAAAACGTTTTCAACGTAAAGGGTTGAAGTACTTTGTGCTATCGCAAATGCGGCATAGCATTATTGCAGAAAATTTGATCGTTAAATTGAATTTTATTGAACTCCGCCTCAAGATACAAGGCGACAAAAGTGAGAGCTTTTTCCTATCAAGAAAATAAAACTTCTCACGTTCGCGTAATATTAAACGAAAAAAATAGTGCACATGTTCGCTTGCCATTAAACGAGAGAGGACCAATATCGACAGCTGACAGGGTGCGTGATATCTATTGTCATTGGCGCAATATGCGTTATCTCGCCCGGCGAGAGTAGATATCGCGGAAAGGGGATACAGACGATGCACGCGCGGAGGGATAGCGCGCTCAAAGTGTTCGAAAAGATGGGAGTAGATGATCGTTGCTCGAGGAAGATCGAAGTGAAGGAGGAAAGGGGTACCAAGCCGTTTAGCGATATTTCACGGGGTTCTCGTCGCTCGTAAGGGTTTCCAGCGGCGCACGGTATTACCGGAGGCAGTCTTGCAGACTCGAGATAAGGGAAGCCCGGTTCCCCGTTTCCGACACTGAGAAGCGACGCCAGCTAAGACGCTCGCCTCCTCTCCTACGCCTTAGCCTCCTTGCGCACGAGAGGGTGGAGGACCATGGCGGAAGGAAAGCCGCGAGCAAACCCCTTCTGGTTGCTACGCAGTATCCGTTCACCCCCGTCCACCCGCTCGTCCGTCCGTCACCGCCACTGAACTCGGTTAATATCTGCTTATCCTGTCTTACCATCCGTCTCCTTCGACCGTTTCGCTTCCTACGCGGTTTTCCTCCGTGCGTCATGTTAGTTTCTGCGAAATCTCGCGGACTTGTGCCGAGCTCGCCCCATCATCGCCAACGCAAACGCGGAGACCCGCAGATGCAGGTGATTGGTTATTTACACGTAATCGCTGCGCGTAATCAGAAAAGAAACTATTTCATCATACGTTACATACACATTATATTATATATTAATATTATTTTCAATTTATACAGAAGAAAGATTTGGTTATCGACTCTTGCTCGGTTATCAATCGACATTTGTATCGATTCCTGCGCGCAGGATCAGATTCTCAAATCTCTAAATAATTTTCTTCACCAAGAATCTTCAATGTTTTCGGTAAATTCCGCGCTCGCGTTCTCACCAATTCGCACCGCGTGCTGAACGCCACGATGTTCTCGTCTCGTCATCGGTATAATTATTAAACGGGACGTTTTCTCTCTCTGGCGAGCACATGGCGAGGGTAGCCGACGCTGGGTTCGGTGGATTCTCACACCACACCCGGTGTATCCTCCGGTAATGAACGCAGCCACCTTGAACTGACAAACGGATGAGCGGCCAGGCAGCAGAGCCAGTCTGTAAGGGCGAATCCAAAAGAGAGACAGAGAGAGAGAAACGAGAGGACGACACCCGAAGAGCGACGGCGAGGGACATGGTAGGTTAGGACACAGGGAGGGCGGCGGGGATACGACGGTAGCCACTAAAAGGGGTTGTGTCCTCTCTCTGTGCAATGAAAGCACCCTTCCGCGTCCCTCTGTACAGAGACTCTCTCTTCTCGCCGTCGCCGTCGCCGTCACCGCCGTCACCGTCGTCGTTGCCACTTTGGTTCCTTTTTCCGTGGATGGTGAGGGAGAGAGAGAAAGAAAGAAAGAGCGTCCCCGTTCACCCTCACGTTTGCGCAACGCCGTTCCCCTGGCTTTCGCGTGCACCCACACGGCCGTGCATTCGCCATGTCGATACGTGTCTGCCAGTTTCCACGTGTGTCCCCCCTCTCTCTCTCTCTAGCTCCTGGTGTTCCCCACGTGTGTGCGTGATAAGCCCGGCAACAGCCATTGACGCCTCGGTGATCTGACGCGATTATACGTCGCACTTCTCTTCTCTTCTCTTCTCTCCTCTACTCCCGCCGCACGTATTCCCTCCTTTTTTCCCGCTCTCTCCTCGCTTTTTGTCACGAGAGCTTCACGCCTTTTTCGCGGTTTTTCCAACCGCCGCAGTTGCCGTGATTAGGCTGAATCGCGCGTAAACGGTGGCGGCTTTAGAACCGCGCCCGAAGACAAAAGTGGAAAACGCCGTGAGACGCGCCTCCGGTATTTTTATCGGGCTGCGGACTACGAACGGAGATTAGATTAAGATAATAACACCACCGCGCGCCGCTCCAGCTTTATTTTCAGGCTTCAGTGCCTGAAAAAGGTAAAACAGATTGTCTCATTGTTTCCTCCGTATTCAAGTGTGAATATGAATACGTAATTCGTATATTATAAGATTATAATTGTAAAATACTGATTTTAATGTGACTATCCTTATACATTAGATATTAAAGATCATAATAATAATGTACCCGTGTGTAAAAAATTCCACAAGTAGCGTAAGATTAGTCACGATGGCACAAACTGTCACGATGAAAGCGATGGAGAACATAGTGACACCCAGAATCAGTCTCCACTTAAACTTTCCAAAATCCCCATAATGCACAAGTATGTATATGATACATGGTATTATCGTGGACAAAGTGGATATGCATATGCTGCCGACCAAGCCGATAAACAGATCGAGTCTCGGAACTGCCAATGCGAAAATACCTACAAAATATAAAGAGATTTTGTTTTATATCGAATAATTTTAATTCACAGGTAGTGGCGATTAAACATGAAAGCGTGTTGATTAGCGTAATGAGATGAAATTAAAGTGATAGCGTAGTGAGCATCGACGACAGTGGTTTCACAGAACAATCTGACCGAAAGAGACTTTGACAAAATTGAGCATCTATATGGAATTCCACGAGAGAAGTGGATTCCTAAAGTTTGGTAATATCTGGGTCCGAAGCGGAGACTATAATCCGACGAATTGATCGATTCCGCAAAGTTGGTCGCTACAGAACAAAGGGAGATTCAATCCGCCGCGGTCTATCGGACTTGCTCAAGTTTACGTTAAGAAAATACGCGAGAGACGGGAGCGTACGCGCACGCGAGAGAGAATTGAAAAGGAATTGTCATTTACACGTGATGAAGGTGATGAAGAAACGGATGATCAAATCCCAGAGAAACGGGGTTCCTTTCCAAGCGCCACTCTCGATGGCCGGTATGGCGTAACTGAACTTGAGAATCGTAATGGGCATGTAACATTGCAAGCCATACGAGAAGTAGATTGCCAGCGCTTGCATTAACAACGCCACGATCGTTGGTCTAAATGATTAATATAAAGAATATTTTTCAGAAACATTGAGTTTAAATATGTGATGATATTTTCCGAGTGATCTTACAATTGCTTTTTTCCAATAATTAAATAACTATAAGCTTCTTACGATTTTTTAGTTTTTGATATTAAACATCTCGGTTTTGTGTACTTTGAATATCAATTCTGTCAAAACAAGTTCTATCTAAATGATATTCCGTAAAAATAAGTTAATACATCGATCGTGAAACATGATGCAAATTTGTCACGTATTTGTTTGCGAGGTCTTTATAGAATTTAATGAGCTGACATTACGCGTCAGTTTCCTCGTGATTGAGGATAAAATTGCCGAGCGCCTCTGGCCCCCACTTCAAGTAACCAATAGCTCCAACGAAAATGTGTACGAAAACAATGGTTGTCATGCCCCAGTTTAATATTCCACAGGCTTTTGGGTAATTCCAGGGCTTTTCCATGCTGTGCTCTATCGCCAATATCTAAAGGACGCAAACGACATATTTGGAATCGTCATTATCACGCAGTTTTTGCCAAGAACAAGATTGCACAATGAACTTTCATCAAGACTAAAATTAATCTTGATTACGGAGAATTTAAATGCATTTTATTTATTGGATATTTAGGCACTTACCAAACCTGGTGAACACATGCTGAAGAAGACCATGCCGGCAAACTTCGCATACAAGCTGAAGTCCAATCCAATCGTCACCCACGTATCGCCAATACCGTCTTTTAGCGCGTAAACGATGCCGATAATTCCCGCACTTGCAAATAGAACATTGCCGGCGACAGAGATCGGTGCGATGGCTGCAAGGTTCTTTGCGATGTTCATTATAAAGAGAAAAGGAAACAATATGAGAGCGTAGTAGCTTTGAGCGATGACTTTTTCGGTGTCCACGCATTGTTGGATCGTGCCGGCAATGAACACAATGTAAACCGAACCGATCCCAATGTAGCATAATAGTATCGTAGAATCAACAATAAATCTATAACGAAGAAATGATTGTCTCCAAAAAATATTCATATATTCAGTTGAGTCAGAAAAAATATTCTCTATTTCGTTATCACGTAGAAATGTTATACATGCAATGTAAATATTAATTTACTGCGTTCACTGCGTGAGATTATATTTTAAAGTGCTTTCTTTTATAATTACATCTGATTATCGCGCTTTGATTCGTCGTTGAACGAAATTATCTAATTAATCGCTCGCAGTATGCATTTTATTATGTCGTAAAAGTACTCAACGTGAAATAACGTGATTAGTGAAATTACGAACGTTGCAGCGCGCGCAGAGAGCCACGGTTTTCGTGCACCCGTGGTTAAAGCGGCGACCACCACGTTGTCGTACACCAAGATGGGTTTCTTCAGACGGATGCACATCAAATGATGGATTCTAACGAGCAGTTGAAGAGACCCGGTTATCAACAGTCCCATAAGCATCGTGCCGACGATGCCCATGAAGAGCCCGACGCCGGCAAACGCATTCGGCATAGCGAAGAGGCCCGTTCCAACCGCGCTCTTTATCAGATTTGCCAAAGAACCGAAATCTCTGAAGGAAGAAAATATAATTATATGAAATTTCATATCGCAAATGCTATCGGAATTGAAAAGATAGATGCAAAGAGGGAAAACGATTGAGGAAGGATTGAGAAAATCGTATGGTTAACTAATTGCATTGCGCGAGAATCTTGCAGATATTGTGTCAATAAGGATTAACATTAGACAAATAGCTCGAGGGCAATGTAAACGTACGACACTGGTTTATCAGTGACACGATGCAAGTAAGGATCGTAAGGTTCATCGTGAGCGGCTTCGCTTGGTTGCTCCTCAGCCTCTTGCTCGTCCCTAAATTAGGAAACGCTCAAATCAATGATGGAACTTCTCGTTTATAATTCGATGTGTAACGGTTATAATTCATGTCAAAAGCATTTTCAATTACTATTTCTAAAATAAAATAAAATTGTATTTATGACAATATACTTTCAATATGTCTACTACAATGTATAGTAATGTTTCCGTTGTAAGGAATATGCTTAATATCTATTTGCGTAAACTTGTCAAACGATGCGTGATATTTTTTAAAAATAGGTTAAAACCACGCACATGACAAATCAATAACTTTATTTTGAACGCTCAGGGATCCGTTTTGGTTCGTTTAAGTTCACAAAGTAAGCCAGCACACGGTCACAATGCGCCTTTAAGGAATTAGAGCACGACGATCCACTCACATCTGAACCTGTCAATCTGCGAAAATAGACTGTTTTCCGTGGAGACGCGATTCGCTTTCAGCACGAGTCCGCTTGATCGCGCGTCAATCGTCGCGATCGGATCGCAGACGGTCTCGAGGAAAGATCTCTCCCTTTCCAACGCGATCTTCCACGAACGCACCGACAGTCGACACCCGCCGCTGACACAGTCGTCGGTTCTCACGGCTGATTACGGCCGATTAGCCGACATTAGCATGGATTTCTCGCGCAACTAATTTTCACGAAGGGAGAAGCGTGCGGGTAAACGCGAGCGGAGATGGATGTGCACCCGCTCGCGGTTGGCGGCGGGGTATTGTGATCCTCTCGCTCGGCTGATCCGAACTGACCGACTTAGCGCGACGCACACACAGTTACGATGCTCTCTCTCCCTTAACGCCCCGCGGATCCTCACGGATTGGATAAAGGGGATCATGGACGACGTCCACCGTTCGTGGGCTTTAACCGTGAATCTCGCGGTTAAAGCCGACAACAAACCGCTTTCTTTTCTTCGACCCCGTGCGACGAAACTCCTTGTGTCAGCAACGTTCTGGCCAGATCCTCCCTCAGATAGTCTTCCTTCGCAATGTCTTCGGATCGATGTCATCGTGGGGATGCGTATGGGACGTTGGGATCCGTCGGACTCCGGATCCGAGTCAACGGAGATTGCTCGTGGAAGACTGCTGAGAAATGTGATTCAATTAATTGTTACTATGCATTGTTTGACATAAAACGCACGTCAAGTACAAAATTATTTTATGTTAAAGTAAATAATTCATGAAATGTAAATAAATGTAAAAATAATTGGCCCGTAAAATGCGTATGCCATGTATAATATATGTACATTAATATACATGTGATATATTCAGTTTCTAGTTTCTTGTAAATTTAATAAAGAAATATGTGAATGAATATTCCTTGATGTATTTACCATTTAGACTCTTAGGAGAGACTCAAAGAGACCGTTCGAAATTACAGAGAAAGAAAGAAACGTGCCCGAAGTGGTTAATAGATCGCCAACACGTTGGCAAGGTGGGTATCGACTGGGGTGCCAGCGGAGGGGCGCCGCCAGAGGTAAGAACGGAAAAAGGGACGATAATATCGGGGACGTCCCGCGGTTCTCGACTGTGACTAAATCCGCGGTGCCCATGCAGTGTTTACACTCGAGATGATGCCTCCTAATGCTAATACGTCGCCCGGGCGCGTCGTAGCCCCCGGGTCTCCCGGTTTCTTAATGCTCAATCGCAATCCAATGAAAAGTGTATGAATGGCAAGCGATTATCAAGTCGAGCGGGCGCCCTCAATGTGTCCGTCGAGGCGTCCGCGGTAACCCCGCTGCGTTAACCGACGTCGAAGCCGAGCCAAATGGTACGAATCGCCTCTTCTGTCTCCCTCCCCGAACCCTCCCTCTACCTCGTCGCCCTGGTTCGCGTCTCCTTTTTTTTCCTCTCCGCTCGACGGACCGGTTGGCGATCCTGCGAGCTCCCGTGGAACAAATTTGGAAACGCGGCACAGCACGTGGTCGAATATATCGGACGCATTCGTTGTTATTAATCGAGTCAAAGGGCGACTGCCGGGGTAATTAGCCGCGTTAACGTTACGATAAACGGTGGCGGCGGCCATTGCATACGGAAGATCGCAGAATAGTTCCGAATACGGGCGAACGTTTTCCTCGTCCAGCTTTGCGCAGCTTTCTGCCGAAATTGACCAGATCTAAAGTGTTTTAATTTCGATTTTAAAATCAAAAATACCGCAGAGGTAAAATATGGTTTACCTTTTAATCTATAATATATATGTATTTAATGTATATATGTATATAAAAGCGGCATAGAGACCACGCGTACACTAGAATAATGAGCGTGACAAGGCAATATATTTTCCGATAATAAAATTAGTCAATTCGAAAGATCACACTTTGTGAGCCGCTGCACACGAACTATAGAAATCGCATCGGACGATATATTCCGCGTTACTTCGTTAATTATAATTATTCGATTATAATTTCATCGGCGCAGCGGAAGCCGTTACCGGAGGAAGAGGGGGATTCCCACCCTTGTATTGGCAATTAGCCGCCGATGGTTTTCCATGGAATATTGATAATCGCGCGTACCACTAACGGCTGCGGCAGATTTCCACCAGTGAAAGAGATAGCGGCGCCAGAGGAGGAGGCGGAGGCGCAATTTGACAGATCTAACGTGTCTGACGCGCTTTTTCCGCGTCGCTGCCGGCGGCGAACCCGATGCGATGCGATGCGATGCGATGCGCAAAGGCCTTTTTGCTGGCGTATTCGCCGAAAATGCGACGTTATTTATCGGGGAATCGTTCGATTTCGCCGCCGGTAGAAGCGCCGGAACAAACAGCCAAGCGGAAGCGCTTCGTGCGACGGGCAGCTCGCGGGTTCGTTGCGCGCTCGAAAAATCATTCGAGGATCTTGCCTCTGACGTTTTTGCGTTTCGCTCGGCCCCGAGGGGCAATGGATGTCTGTGTGTATGTGTGGTGTGTATGTGCATGTATGCATCGGCCGCACGAGAAAAGAGTAACTTGGACTGCTTGCTGTCCGCCGCAGCCGCCGATGGTGTTCCACCGACCGATTTTGTTTGCCGACACGCTCGCGCGCTGCGCTCACGTTCGCTGCGCGCTGAAGGATCAGTTTTTCGGAGTCACTGATTCGCATCGTTATCCCGGGCCCGGGCCGAGTGCCCGGGCTCTCTTTCCCCAGGGGGTGCCTCGAGATTCTGCACGTGCCAGAGCGAGATATCACGCGCGTACACCTTGATCGAAACTGCCATACCGTTGATGCTGATTGCTCTCGGTGCAATTTGTATGCGTGTGTGTGTGTCTGTGTGTGTAAGAGTGTGGGAATTATTAGACATTCGAAACTGGAGGCAATACTTGCTTCTCGATCTTTGTGGCATGTTGGAATTGAGCAAGCAACCGAGAAGTTCTCGTACGATTCATTTGCAGATCAATTTGTTTTTTGGATTATCGGAAGATGTAAAAGTTCACGAACGAAATTTGCTGAGATGAATTGCTAGGATACTTGTTACTGAAAATAGTAGAGTTTGATAGTAGAGATTAGCAAAATGTTAATAACTAGAAATTAAATGCGCTCATTCTTATTTATTCTTATTTAGTAGACGATTCTCTTGGATAATATTCTAGCAGTTTGTAAATTATATCGAACCGTGATATCTTTACGAAAAATCATTTTTTAACACTCTCTCTCTCTCTTCCCTTCTTTCTCTCTTTTCATTCGTCTCCTCATTTCTGTCGTTAGAATCTGATTAATAAAGTTCGCCTTCCGTCCGTCCTTTATATCGAACTAGTTTCACAAGCTTGTTAAGTGAAGGATATAGTCGACCGGAGTATACAGAAATCGGTGTTGCCAAGAGAGACCGAAACAAGACCGGCGCAGCGTCTAATACATGTGAGAGAGCTATATGAATCGCGTCAGATGTGTTCCCGAGCGATTCTTTCATCGAATGCGGCCCGTTTCAGAGTCGGTCCGATCAGGGACACCCATCGAGCTCACATTCCGGAATAATTTAATGACTGCACACTCAGACTCCGGCATTGCTTGCCTCTCTGCCTTGTCGCCACGGGCCGATGCTGATTAAACGCTTCACAATTAAACGCGCAATCCCGGGGCATCGATGAGCGTCGGAGAGTAACTACCAGGCAAACACTCTGGCGACGATTTCGCCGTATATCGCAAACTCTTCAATATGTTTAAAATGAGCACACACATACAAGTGATATGCCGATTGCGCGCTCATTAGATGCGCTTGATTTTTTCGCATAATAAAGTCCCATTGGCATGCTACCGGAATATTTTGATGATGATGTTTAATCTTGTGCATGATGCGAAAAATTTTGGCAATACAGAAAGAAGAGAGAGAAAGAGAGAGAAATAAATGGGAAAATAAGGCAGTTGCTGATGAGCAGCTGAATTAAAAATATTGAACCAGAAAGCGTCAGCTTCAATTGTGAAGAAGTGTCAAGATAAGCTATAATTATAATAAAAAAATAGTATAAGAATTTTATATTATAAAAGATAATTATAAATAAAATTATATAAGATATAATAGTACAATATAATAAGTAAAGGAGGGGATTCTACTTTATTTAATTAATATTTAGTATTTAATCCAAATTATATTAAGAGTAGAACTTAAAATTAACGATATTCCAATCACTCAATTTATAATAATAAGATATTCATCGACGTTTCGATCTTGTTTCGGACTCTCTTCAGAATAGTTAAAACTCTAAATCTTTGTGTTTTAAACTTCTTCAGCAAATCTTATACTCGCTTGTTTAACAAACATCCGTGCTTATTGTGACATGACGTACAGACTAAATACAACATGATGCGAACAATTGCATAATTTCTCTTTGAAACATCACTAACGCGGGATGAAATTTCAGAGAAGCAAAAGCAAATTGTTACTTTGAGCTCTGTGTTGAATCTCTTGATATCGCTGAACTAACCGCGCCCCGAAGGCGAGATGTGTGCCAGTCACGTTTTCGTTACGCGGATTCAAGCACTTTCTCGGTGCAGGGGCGTTCGGTGAACGCGGTGCGTTTTCGCGCGCGACGACGACGCGTGTTTGCGTGCGCGCGAAGCGATTTTCCGAGAGAAACGCGTGATTTTAAACGATGGCGCGCGAGCGCGTGTGTGCCGGAGAGATGAAAAAAATCTACGAAGAGAGCAAAGGGAGCGGAAAGTGGCATCGTGCGTTGCAACGACCACGGGGGGCATGGCGGAGGCGGGGGCGGTCCGTCGGGCGGCGTTGAAACCACAAGAGTGTGAAAATGTTTTGCAATTTCGAAATCAGGCGTGCCTGTTGGTTTGCGCCAAAGCGCGTTACCGGAAACCGCCAACCGGTGCGCTGCGGACAGCGCCGGCATCCGCCGCAAAAGCGGATTGCGGCTCTGCCGGGTAACACGCATTAAAAACGCCCGACGCACACGCGCGAGCTCGAATGCGCCGTATGCTCTCTCTTTCTCGCCCATTTTTCTCTCTTTCTCTGTCTTTCTCTCTCTCTTTTTCTTTTTACAACAGAATAAATCTATCCGTCTATCGATGTCTCTCTCATATACCTGTCTTTCTCTGTTTTACCCTCTCTCTTTCGTTCTGGTCATATATAGCCGTACGTCGCCCACCTTTTTTCTCCCTTTCTGACTGTTCGCGCACGATCTGCTGGAAAAAAAGACAATACGGATTAACGCTCCCGCGTAATCGCATTGTAGAGAACGCTCGGTTTCGCGTTAAAGTTGGCGAGGGCGTTTTCGGCTGCGACGCCGCAATGCGAGTTAGTGCGCCAATTGATATCATAATTGCGTGCTGTAAATTCGAAATGACGTCGCCGCTACGCCTCGAAATATGCGGCACGTTAAAAATAATATTTTTACGCTATTTACGTATCGGGTTTACATTCAACCGAGTTGTACTCGGAGCGTTTCCTCTGGCGAAACTACTATTGTACTGCTACTTTTACTATAGACAACTATTAATAGATATTCTAATCGCGGTTAGACGGAATCCACGTCAAGCGATTATTTCGCGCTCGCCATTAATGATACCTACTTCCATTCTCTCTCCGCTTCAGCGCCTTACTTCAACGTTTTTTATGTTTCAGTCCGACCGGACACACCGGTTTGCAAAGTTGCGGTAATGAACGGCAGGCAAAAGTGCATTCTGTTTAATATCCCGTGCGAGACGAGGGCTCGACGGTAAGAAGAGCCGAGAGAGCTCTTTTCTTCCCGGGAGTATGTACATGTACGTGGATACTCGCGGGGCGAGCTGTAACGAAGGTCTCGAAAGAGTTGTCGGCGAGTTCAAAGTATCATCCCTCCGCGCGCGAGTCCTCGTCAAAGGGACGCGCACGTGTCTGCTCCCCCGATCGCGATTTTCACTCGGCTGCTCGTCGCCGTCGTCTCATACATATTTTCGTATACATATATAGTTTCCACCCTCTTTTGACCGGTTAATGATACATATCTCCATAGTTTCTCCAATGATTCTTCTCAATTGCTTTGTACTAATTTTGCTTTTGAGGAAAAAGAAGATTTGTAGAGATTTAAAGGCATTATGCTGTCTTTCTTGTGTGAAATTTAGAAGGACAAAGGAACGATTAAATTACATTTTTAATTGATTGACATTAATGAAATCCGTATGCTCTCATGCTAATATGTTAATTAATGTACTGGTATGAAGAGTTTCATTAACACACAGTTACACGTATGCGGTCGCACGAGCTATTTCTTCCCGAACGACAGTATCGGCTGGAAGATATCAGAGAGAAATCGCGAAGCGAAACAAAAAAAAACACAAGAAAAAGAAGTTGGTACAATGCGCCTTCGAGGCGGGGTAGTTCGCGCGTGTTTCCGCGATGACACGGCAGGGGGTGCTTGGTCCACCACGGGGGCCGTTTCTGAAGCCTGTAATTTGAAATCTTCTCAGGGAAGGTAAATTGCGAGGCCCGCAACGCTACGCACGTTACACAGGGGGCCCGCGTGAAGGGAGAGAAAAAGAAACGAAGAGATGTGGAAGAGGAGAAAGAACTACAACCGAGGCACCCCTCCCGCGTGGCCGCAGAGCGCCTCCCTCCATATTCTCGCGCGACAATGCAGCAAACTCCCGAGAAATTCACCCTGCAATCACCGGCAAAGTCAAACGTTCTCAGGAAGCGACAATGGCGGAGGGCGTTGTCGACGCGCCGGCACGACAATGAGGTCATTACAAAACGCGGGGCACCGCGATTTCTCGCAAGGTAGCGCCAGTCAACATGCGCCCTTCGTCGGGGGGTTGAAGCACTTAACGCGCGTCTCTTCGCTTCGACGGCTTCCTGTTATTTCGGTAAACGCTTAACGCGCGTACGAAGAATTAAGCGGAATTTAAAGAAGGACCGATTGAGGTGCGAGAGGATGACAATGCACCGTCAAAGTAATTTGATATGATCCTTTAACGTCGATAAGAAATATTATTCATCAGAAATGTTCATTATATGCATATTTATTTTATATTTTTATTTTTAAACAAGGTTTACTTCTCACTTTACTTTTATTATATTAGTTTTAGTTAATGACAAATTAAATTCAAATTTAGCCGATATCCGTAACATATAGATGAATAATTTTATGTCTAAAAATCTAAAGATATTCTTTATCCATTTAGTCGCAGAGAAAATTGCGACGCTAAGAGATCCCGCCTGCGACAGGAAGAATGCGCCATGGCATAGTACGATTTAATAAATTTCACCGGATCGACGATTTATTTTCGACGGATACCGGAACGCACGCGAATCGATCGCGGCAACAAATACGCGCAGCGACGATAGTCATGTAGTAAAGCTCGTTTATCGCATTATCTCGGGCACCGGGAGCCCCACGGGGTGAGAGAGGCGTACGACCTATTCTATGGGGAACTCGCATTTCACGCGGGGGTCCCACCGTCCGATCGGCTCCATTACGCCATGCGGAGCGTATCGCTCCGTGTATCTACGCGCTCCGCTCTGCACGGACGGCGCCGATAACATTGACGTCGCGATAATTTTGTAATATCGTTCGACGTATACACATTTATATGCGTGTATATGTGTGTATGCCGTGAGCGAGACACGAACAGGATGCTGTACTGAAGCTTATCGAGTTTTCGAAATCGCGGTCAACCCGAAAGAGTGACAATGAACAGGGAACCGGAACATTTTGCCTTGCAACTACGTAAAGTACAAAGTAAAAAAAGTAATAAAGTACAAACGATTTGTTGTGCTATTTTTTGTCCAGATCATAATATGTACAAGTATAAATACATTTTTATGATAGATATGAGAGATGCATATAATTAAGTTAAAATCTTTCTCAAGAAAAGTGTGTGTCTTTTATTTTCTCCTGTTATACTAAAAATAAAAAGTATTTCATTGGGACAAGTTGAACATATTCTCTTCTTCAAATCTCATTGTAACATTTGTCTGGAGACGATACGTTCAATAAAAGAAGATTCTTGGAATCACTCAATGGCTCAATGCACAGTTTAGAATATCAAATAAATATCGCATTTTTCCGTACGTATGTACAATCGGTTTGTCTACATGTCGACATATCGCAACGAAACGTACAGGGCAATGAGATCAAACGGCAACTTTGCGAAGCGTGTGATCGCGTAGATCGAAAGCTTATAGCGAGTAGGAAAAGTGACCGAGCTCGAAACGATGGATACCGTGCGACGATTTATTCGGTGGCGACAATCCGATAAGGCGGCTTTTAAAGTCCTTTAAAAAGCAATACATCGCGCCGCTGTCAACTTCGGAGAGGGAGAGAGACGGTTCTCAATAAATGTCCTGCCGCACGTGACTCCCTATCCGGCGATCTTAAATACTTGACGACGCGTGTGTCGATCATCCCGATCATCGCATTAACTCACAAATGATCCTGCTTGGGACTCCGTATCTTACGCTGCGATCTGTGCGTCGCGATCGACCAGCACTCGCCATTTTTCCCGACACGGATGCCGTCTTTTTCTGTCCTGACTAATTTTTACAAAAAGACAAGATCTTACTCTTGATTCAACGTTAAATAAATGTTGCCTTTACGAGATTTTAATTTAAGGCTCGGTTATTAAAATATGTATTTAATTTTAGGACAAATGGGGTAAAACGAGTCGGTTGATGCAAATTTAAGAATACGCGTACGGTAATCCTTCAGTGATCACGAAATTCTCGACAACGCACCATGATGAAACGAGAGAGGTTGTTGAAAATAGCGCAGCGTAAAACCGCGCTGGGCAACGACAGTTCTCCAAGATCTCTGGGGAGCTGGAGCAGCGGCGCATTACAGACAGGCTACGCGAACGCGCCCGTGTTATGGGGTTGTCAAAGCACCGACAGGATGACATCTCTATTATTACGTACCGACCATAAAGCAGGATGGGCACGAGATAGAGGAAGCGGGAGGAAGAAGGAGAAACGCAGGAGCGAGGGAGAGGACGAGGAGAAGCGAGAGATTCCACACGGAAACGCGTGCCACCGAGATAACGGATCTCCCCAGTGATAATCTTCCTTGGTACCGAGCAGAGCCACATATGGCCGAACCCCATGACTGTTAAACAGATCTCCACGCTTGCAGTTGGTAACAATGCACGCCTCGTATGTCGTACAAATTTGTCATCGGCCTCGTGTTCATTCATAGCTTACTCATCTCAAAAGAATCGTCTTACTTCTGCTTTATAAACAAATTAATTAGCAAAATCTTGTATCTGGAATAAAAAGCAAATTGATGGATTGATTTGCCACGATACAAGTAAATAATCAAAGAATCCTATGGAAAGATTACAATCTTTTGTCTGTGTATACGTGTAGCGCTGCAATATGCTAATTTTTCACATGTAAATATGTCGATACTTGATATTAATCTATTTTATATTCTTTATATTTCAGTGAAAAAGTATAGCGAGAATATTATGATAAGAAAAATCCCTTCGAAATTGATAGCAGCTGAATTCTGCTCTCTAATAACGTTGTAATCCTTTTATCGGGTTTTCTACTTATTGATAAAATAAAAAAATTATAATGAACTAACGCGCGCGCTGAAAGTGACATTCTGGAAATCACGGTGGAATAGAATGGGATCAGGCCAAACACATCCGTTGGGTCGCCGAGCGGTGTGAATGGGAGCCACTCGAGAGGGGCCGAACGAGAAGCTTGAAAGCTCGCCGCCGCGGCTTCCGGTCAACCAGCACATAATTTCGTTACTTTGCACGAAATTGGATTAAGGGGTTCGTTAAGAGCGCATTAGAGCACGTTAACGCGTCACACGATGACCCCCGAATTACATTGTACCGCTCAGTGAAATTTCAATGGGCCGCCACTGACAACCCCCGCTGCGCGTTTCTCTGCATTTCCCTATTTCCCGATGGCCGTTTCCCTCGGATTCAAGGAATTTCGAAATATGTGTCAACATCAAAAGCTTCTATTGTCCCGTTGGTTCTGAAATGAGTGATGATAATTTGATTTTCTAAACTAAACCTTAAATGACAAGTTTTTTCTAATTATCCGTAGTTGTATTTAACAATAATAATATTACGATATATTTTCTAAAATAAACGAAGCACTGTAAAAGATACATTCTTTGTTTTTTACATTTCTTCTTTAATAAGAAAAACGCGTATACCTACAGTAATATTAATTATAAATCGCCTTTTATGTATATTTCCTCCTTAATATAAACTATTATATTTTAATATTATTTCAATGAGTTTAGTTTTATCGAATCTCAAATTATCGCTTGACTAATCTTTCAACGAAGACGATTATTCGGTCGATGCACCGAGTCTTCAGATTACCCGTTCGTTGTTCGTTCCGATCGACACACCAAATCATACAATATCTCAGCACGCGGTCGCCTTCAATGAGAAAGAAGTTTATTACATTGTGAGGCGAGAGAATGCGCGTATACTAGTTACAGTAGCCAGACTCGTCGTGTGTGACTCCACGCGCGGAAGAAAGTGCCGGTAGCTCTCGTTCGCGGCTCGTCATTCGTTCAAGTCGTTCCTCGCGCGACCGGATCGTCGCCGCGGGATGCACGAGATGTCAGATAAATGCCGAGACGCGGGTTAAGGCCTCTTAATTATAAAGCTCGCCAGCGATAATAGTCGTGTAGTTGGACCAACATTGTGACGGCATGTTTTCCCGCCACGCCCACCTCGCTGTTCGTCGCAGCGGGCGAGCCTTTCCGAGCGTGTTTTGCGCCCGTGGGATTCGGCCGTCTCTTGGTCCTTTCCTCCTCGTATCCTTCGAATGCAACGAGACCCCCGTGCGGTTGGATACATCGCGAAGCAATCTTTTCGTTGGATCTCGAAATTTGTGTGGGAATGCGGGTTGCGAATCGATGCCGAAAACTTGATCGACAACGCAAGTTTGATAAACTGCAAAATGGAAATTGATAAACTGAAGAAATGGAAAAAGTCATGTGATGTAGATTTTATGATATTTTGCGACGAAGGAAATGATATTAAATAATAAAACAATCTTTCGAAGATAACGAGAAAGCTTTTTGATCGTTCTGTGTTAAATACTCGAACATTTTTACGATCAAGATGAATCATCATTCTTTAAAAGCGCTCTTCAGTCACAACAAAAGTGAATTACGCGTTCTTCTTCTTTTACTAAACTAGCTTTTCACTTTACGGTCCAATGTTGCAAAATTCTAAAGTCACTTATTCACTTTATTTCGATACGAACAGGACAATAAAGGAGACTTAAATACAGAGAAAGAGAAAAACTGTAGCTTTCCCTTTACATAGGAAATTCGATAGCCAAAATATTGAATTTCCGTAGAAAGGAGATGGACATCGTCGTCCCCTGAAAAACGACGAAGCGAAAAGTCGAGCAACAAAGAGGGTAGCTCTCGCGCCACCTTTTCTTTCTTTCCCTTCGGGTTTCTTATGCATTCAACCCTCCTGGTCTGACCTCGCGTTCCCTGACGCGAGGGCAAGACCTCTCCCTTCGAATTGCACAAGAAATCCCGCGGCGACGGCCGATTCTAATCGATCTTTTGATTCCTCGCCGTTTTAACTCTGCCCCGCGGGCATCCCTTAACGAAGACGTCGTTAACGCCCTTTTTCCTCGGTCGCTCTTGAGTATTTTTTAGGGCGAATCCTGCGCTTTTTCCTTTTGCCGTTATCGCTGCCGTGCTGGTGGGAATTCCGGCAATTCCGACGCGCGAGAAATCCCCTGTCTATGCCCGCAAAAAAATAAACGTCCATTTCGGTAATTTTGTATTTACGCCTCTTAGAAGCTCTGTAGTTAAATCGGAAATTGCGACGACCGGTTTGAAAGGAGTAAAAAGGAAAAGCGAAGCATTTTTTAATTTTGAAAATAAAAATTCTCGTTACTTCAAAAAATTTTTAGCTCTCTCTCTCTATTAACATATAATGAGTGCAATATAAAATAAGATTTTTGAAATTACAGGAGGAAAGTTTGGAATGCTTGAACATGAGAGGGAAGACGGATTCCCATATAAGCATGTACGACTCTAAATATGGGACGGTCGCGGTCATTTCATACAAACATTTTTACGGGCATGTAATGCGCGGAGTTATCGGCGCATTAAGAGTGCAATATTCGATTTCCGGGACGGAATATCGTCGACGGGGCTGCAAGTAATTTCGAGTGATTTCAATTTCAATTTAACCCCCTCAAGCCGATTTCGTCGGTTCTCTATTACTCTATGTCGAGGATCGCCCGACAGAGACGTAATTATCCGATATTGTTGACGGCAACGAAAGCCCTATTACGAATTCTCCCGCGCGCGACTAATTCCATCCACGTTCCGCGAAGTCTGCCAGCTTAATAATTACTCGCAGTTTCGTTGCACGTACGGCACGGAGCAGTTTTCGGCATTGTTGCGATTATTGGCACATGGAGTAGCTCGCGAAGACAAATTGTATTTGTTTCTCGAAAGCAATTGCCGCAACTCGTCTTTCCGTATCAACAGCTGTAAATTGTTATAATTTCGTAGTAATTTGCGAGCGTTTTATTATCAACGATTGTGCGGCAGTATCGTGTATCTCCCATAGCTGTAATACTTGGATCTTTTATCATGGACGATACAACGAATGAACGACCGTGTCGCGCATGGACACGTTTCCGCGAAATTTATTCAAGATCCTTGACAACTACGAGGACGCAAAAAATTGCGTTTGTCGGAGAGATTCACGGGCGGGAGACGAGCGGCACAGCCGCCGTGCCGAAAGAACGGTGCAGCGAGGGGGTGCACGGGGAAACTTGAGAGATGGGGGATGGAGGATGCTCGGGTAAATTTTCGGCGACGCAGATTTGGCTAGGGGCGGAGGGGCTTAGAGGGCGGGAAGGGGGAATGAAGGACGACAATAACTTCTCGGCTCGGCGTACAATTTGATTTTATGCAACGCTTGGCACGCCTCTTAGCGCGAGATATCCTTATAACGTTTAACTAGATTGTTATGATTGTTGTCCCCGGCATCGCTCCTCTTCTGCGTCGCGCTCCTCCACCTTTCCTCGACTCGTTCCGGCGTGCACACGGATTGCCGAGCAGTACGTACGAGCACACAAAGACACACGCGCGGACAACGCGCCAGCGAAAACCTGGATGCGCGAATCCTCGACACTGAGCCTCCTTCCTAGCGCGCGATCCTCCGCCGCGAGAAATACTGCCGCATTGCAGCTACTAAATAATGAAATCCCGCGTCGAGGATAAAGTAAGATAAAGTAACTGCAGATCGTCCGTGAAAGCTCGTCATCTACGGAAAACAAAAAGCGAGACGAGCACTTTGTACAGAAATATTGAGAACGTACTTAATTTATACATCGCGAATTTAATTGCGTAACAAAGTCGAAAATTAATTGTTCTCTTTGAGAAACATGTCGAGTAAATAATAAGTGTAAAGCGCGTTGCTTCGTTGATTTTAATTTCCGCTGCATATATTTCTCATTTCTTACTGATTTATAATCCGTAACACTTGGTAGTCCGTAGACTCTACATCCAAGAATCTCCCGAAGCCCAAGAAGAAGAGAGATATCGTTACCAGAGAGAACCACGCTCCGTTCGTAGACTCGAATTTTAGATCGGTTCTTCGATTCCCGATTCGCGAGGAGACTTAATCCGCGAGTTCTTTACTCATTCCTGTGCTCTTCCCGCGGTACCCTGGGCTCGAGGAAAGGTCGGATCGGCGAATCCGAAGGCGACGTATGATATTCATATTCTCGGCGGAGTCTGCCCTCCGAAGGGGGAGAGGCAGGCGAAGGCAGAAGGCTGGCGAAGGACCGAAGGGCGCACGGTGAAGAGGGCGAGTGCGGCAGAGGCTGCTGGTGGTGGCAGTGGTGGTGGCGGTGAAGGTGGTGGTGGTGGTGGTGGTGGTGGTGGTGGTGGTTGGCAGAGCGTCGAAGGCAGTGGTGCAGACCAGTGGCACGATGGAGGCAACCCTGGTATTCCAACCCTATAGCCAAGCGGGTCGGCGCTTCTGCTGCCGCTGATGCTGCCGCTGGTGCTGGTGCTTGCTGGTGCCGACGGTGCCGACGGTACTGGTGCACACAGCACAGGCGAAGAATGGTGATAACACACGAAGGCGGCGGCGGCACGAGCAGCGAGGAGGACGAGGGAGGGTCGCGGAGACGGCGGCGGGCGAGGGGCGGATACCACTCTGGATATTTCTTATCCTAGCGCACGTAACCCTCTAACAAGCTAGCAAAGTTTACCAATAAATTGTATGACGGCGAACTAGGGAGATGGGGAGGAGGAAGCCACCGGAATATCGTACCGCCGCGCTCTGGGCGGCGATGATGGTAGGGTGGTGGTGTTGGCTCGCCTTTGTGCTGCCCGCCTCCTCCATCCTTTTTTCCCTTATCCCCTATCCGTTTCTTCCCGCGAGGAGTCGTCTCGTTTGGGCGAAATATGTTTTTCGAAAAATTCTTAACGTCTCGGCGGAGACCGATAGCTTCCAGGCTTAAGCGTCGATCTCGTGCTTGTTCGCGATGAAAAAGAATGATTGAAATACGTACTCTTGGTACGTCTTTCGAGCAGTCAGTTAATTGTCGTATAACGAATATTTTCATCGAGACGCGATCGCTTTTGCGCTTAATAGAACGCGTTTACGGTCATGCACCTTCTGTCGCGCCGGCCCGGCGCAATTTTTCATGTTTCTCCTCTCCCTCCTCGCCGATAAAATGCCAAATGTCGACGCACATCGTCAGTGAGAGAAACAGAACGGGGACAGAGAGAAAAGGCGCAGAGGGAAAAGAAGAGGGGACAGAGAACGGGCGATTATGACCGAATGCCATTTCGAAGATATAATGCGGTGCGCGCGCGCACGCGAGTGTACTTTATAATGGAGTCACATCACATCGGTTACACAATCACAATACTAATCCGACATAATGGCTACCTACGTTCCTCTCGATGGGGCCGAAAACGGGTGAACGTGTGGCCAGCGGTACGTTCGGAACCTTCGCGATCCCATATATAACGGTTCTTCCGAGACAAAATCATAAGATTAAAGAAGATTATATAAGTTTGGTTCTTGGTTCAGAGCAACTCAAACAGAAGGAATGAGTACACGAAAAAATTTAAAAATATTGTGGAAACGATAACGTAATGATATTTTTATTAAAAAAAGATTAATTCTATATGTGTGACTTAAAAAGTCTGCAATTGAGCGACAACAAACCTTGCCCCGCACTTTCGTGTGTGTGTGTGTCACTCGGAAGTGAGCGAGAGACGTGTGTGGCGACTTGATAGCGACCACTTGGCGATCACCGAAAGGATAAGGCCTGACAGGCGAGCGAGAACAGATTGCACGCGAATGGGTTTCACAATTTATTATAACAATTTAACAATCCCGAAGTTATATAATGTTTACACTGAACAATGAGCCGGACACCGCACTGATCGAGCGGAAATCTTATCCATCCGAGCTCTTGCTGTCGGGATTCGCGATACGCAAATCGTGAGGAGCAGAGATCACTCTACCTTAACGGAATTCTTGCCGCGATGCAGTTGAACCGAAGATCGACGTCAGACTGACTGGCGAGGACTTTGACGAGCCGATCGAGAGAGAATTCTTGGCTATTTTGCAACTAGAAAAATAGGCTGAAGTCAGTCGTTTTTCGATGTCATGAATCGCTCTTTCTCTCTCGATCGCATGAGGAAGTCAGCTGTTCGCGCGAGCGAGAACTCGCAATGTGGCGAGTGTCGAGCGAAAACAAACAAAAAGCGGAAATGCACAAAAATAACTCTTAACCGCTAATGGCGCGTTTAGATTGGAAACTGAATATCAATTTATTGTTCGAATCCTGAACAGCAACAACGAAAAGATACAATAGGCAAAATTCTCGAATCTTATAGTCGGCTGTGCGATTTTATCGCATCTTGAACGCAGCTATGGTGGTGTCCAAGAGAGAAAGGAACAAAAAAGAATATACATATGGAAGAGCACTTTGCAGGTACAACGCGCATCAAAGACCGTGCATTCTCCCTAAACTAAAGAGATTAACAATCAACGGCAATTATTTCAATACCTTGGCATTAAAAATGAAAGATTCTTGAGATAATTAGAATTGTATCTAATTCTTATTACGAAAAGATCTAACTTTACGTGATGCAAAGCGTGCAACTTCTGATGCGTCCTGTATCCGCATACATCTGAGTTGATCGGAAGCGATCTATTCATGCCGAAATATCTCTTGGTGGAAAGGTCATGGCGAGCACGCTCTGAATGTTGTCCATTCCTTTCCGCCATTCCCGTATATTTGCTCTTCTGACCGAGCAACCTCGCTGCTCAGATTTACCGAAGTCCTCCGATTGCCAGAACGAAATCATCCGATCGGATAATCCTAATCGACCAGTGCGCCTTCTTTGCGACATTTGTCTTAATCTATTTATATATACTCAGATCTGTCTCAAGTTTGCTGCACTGAAAATATATTCAATTTGATTCATCTCCTTTCTCTGAGAAATGTTTGCAGCATCTCGATACTATTCAAGTAGCATGAAATAGAAAATATCGACACATTTAAATAAAGATTTCCAGTACAAATTAATTGCTTCGTAGATTCATTCTTAATACGTTATTACAAAACTTCTCTGTCTCCAAATGGAGTATCCGATGATATTGATTATTTTCTCGTTACACTCTGTTAAAAGTGAGCAATTAGTGGCGGTGTTTTTAGGTAACGAAGAAGGAGCCTTTATAAAGTGTGTCTGGGAAGCCGACACACGCCCTGTTGATCATTGCGCAATGGTCACTCGACAAAAGAATGCCGCGACTAATAACGCCATGGTTTGTTTCCGGAAGAGAAAACGGACGAGGGGCAAGGAGGGAAGAGATGACGGAGAGAAAGAACTTTGCTCGCAACCGGACGAGAAGACCGAGGTGTGCTGCAGAAGGTTTAAGCGTTCCTTCTCCGGGACTCTCTTCGTGTGCAATCGATTCTTCCGCCATATCGCACGGACCACTTCAGGGGGGCAAGAAGGCACGCGTTAACACCACCACACCGAGAGGACTGCCAGTTGGAAAAAAATTTCGCCTACCCCAAACCCTTTTTTGGCGCGCGCTCACGCGCGTTCATCGTTTCTCTCTCTCGATACTTCTTTTCTTCTTGCGCCGTCTCCCATTCGGCCACCCGCGGCTTCGCCACTACAATATTTATAGGTTTGCAAACCGACGAGTGATTTTCACTTAGGCCGATTCGCTTCGTCGACGATTCGAGATACATCCCTGCTCATGCATTTTGTTTCTCTCGAGTACCGCCGACGCAACGCCGATGCATCGTGACGCAACGAGGCGCGACGCAAGACAGGAAGCAGCTAGGAAAAGAGACATCATCCCACACCGTTCCTACATCGATCTGCCACAGATAACTTTAGCGATTCACTTGGAGTTTGACGTTTCCCCGCAAACTGTTTCCTCGTTCATTCAAATATGCACGATGCAAGAGCGCCTTTCATTATCTGCAAAATTGTAAATTCTAGCTCCCTTAATTATCAATTATATTGATATACAAATGCAATAATATATTTGCTTATTACAGGCTGTCCCTTATAACGAACTGTACATAGTCTCTTAAAATATATACAGTTCGTCATGCGATATCCTGTATAATAATAATAACGAAACAATATTTTTATGTATTTATAACGCGCGGATTTCTTGTATAAATTTTTGGAAAATAGACATGGATGGTCAAATCCGAAACTTCACTCGTTAGCAAATTGTCAACGTGATTTGCGAAGGGGACCGCGTAAAACTTATATTTAGCTCACGGTTTCGCAGGGTTTTCAAAAAATTGGCAAAGGGCAGGCCTTCAACGCGCTTCAGAGACAGGCGGGTGCGGCTCGCATTAGCGCCAACGAGTCAGAAAACTCCCCTGCGGCTCGCGTCGCTACAATATTTATGGGGTTGCTCGCGCGAGCGAGCGATTCTCGTTCGCGCGAGTTCGCCTCGTTGGGCGCTCAAGGTCCTAACGAGTCTTAACGCGTGTGCGGGATGAGCTCAGGACGAGCGCGAAAAATTAATGAGCGTCGGCCAGCAGCACCAAAGAGGGCTTGAAATTGTGTATTTTTAAAGAATATCTTGCTGCCAAAAACATAATATTTAGTCTACGAAGTGCTCTTCTGTTTCGAATGATTTTGGATACGGATGTGTCAATTGTTCTATCCTTCACAGAAGAATGATTTACGCATATCAGCATTAAAATTTGAACTGAACTATACCGATTTCAATTCGCGACTTAAACCTCATCACCTTGAGATTTTTGCTTCTTGTTTCGCACAGCTCTTATTTTTATCTCACTTTTTTTTCCAGCTTAAAAGAGAAAGAGTAACGCGGAATGAGCGTCGCCAGGGGTGGAGAAAAACTCATCCCCGGTCGCTCCTTCTCCATCGACGCCGAAGGATCTTCCTTCCGTCGTGAATCGGTGGCGCTCGTCGGAATCGAGTCGAGAAAATCGTGAAAAGGGGCAAAGTCTCGCGACTAATCAGCCGACCGACCGGTTTACGCTTTCGTTCCCTCCGCGCCTCCGCCGCCGCGTTCATTCTCAGCCGCCGTCTCTTCGGGGGTGGCCGGGAGTTTAAAAAGGGGCGGCCGAGTTTTTCTTTTTTCCTTTCCTCTTGCTCTCTCGCTCTCTCCCGATTCACCCTTCGTCGCTCGCAATCACGGTGAAGTGTCGTCTTCGACGAAGGGTGTAAGTACCGATCCCGAACGAGTAAGTTCAAAGAGCCGGAACCGGAAACGGTTTCCTCGGATTTTTACCGAATTCGCCGCGCTCCGATCTCGGATTCTCGTAAATCGAATCGTCTCTCGGTACGCGTGAGGGCATGGGATCGAAGAATTGACATAATAACTTGGTCTGAGTGCGAAGAGCCGAGATAATGCAATAGCCACATCTATTTAAAGTCTTGTCATAATAATTTATGATACCATTAATGTTTGTTTACATGTACGGTGCATTGACTCGATCAAACCTCGCCACACGTAAAGAATTATTACATTAACAGATTTATGAAGCTTATTAGTAGAATAAATATGTTCCGCAAGAATAGACTTTAATAATTACTTGATACATATTACAATTTCTTTCATTCTGCAACAGTAGAACCAACAATTGGTTGCATCAACAATCTACACTAATTAATCGCAGCCAAGCATATCTCATATCATGCGTGGTGCGTGTGAAATACGACGAACAGATATGATTTCGCTGGTGATAAACAGCATCATCGAAGCAACACGCAATGTATATAAATAAAATTAGCAATATTTATCTTCCGCATAAACACTTACCCTACTACCTCTGATAATTATGTGATACCTATAACCGACATGCACGCTATAACACCCAATATAACGTCTCGTTTCTCGATCGTTTCGCCACGAACTCGGCGGAAGTTCGCGGGAATGATTTCCACCATCTTTCCACCGATGTTCCTCGTACTACCCCATTATACGCCGCGCGACTATCCCATCTGCACGAATAAATAAATAAGAACCGAGTGTAAAACAGGATCGTACGTGGTCGGCGCATACATTCAACTGGACACTGAGAGAAAGAGAGAGAAAGAAAGGGAGATGGAGGGTGGCGAAAAGTCGTTCGGCGCGCGTAGGGTAAATAAAGTTTTAAATTTCCGCAACCCCCTGTGCTCCTCCCCCAGCTTCTCTTCCTCGGTCGGGGGCGCTTCTTCGCCTCGGGCCGGCGGCGGCGGTGGTGGCGGCGCCTCCGCTATCTGCATAATATATCTCTAATGTGGCGGAGGGAAAAGAGGGTGGCAAAACTTGCCTGCCGCGCTCCTTCGTCTGGTATAATGTAAGACGAACTCCGCGCCGGGGAATGGGGACTGGTAAGCGGCGAGGTGGTTTCTCTCCGGTGGTGAAAGCGAGCGAGACGGCCGCTTCCTCCTCCCTTACGCGCAGCGCGCGGGAGGCGCACGGTGTGCCTTAAATAACGCGAGTTTGGATTTATAGTAATACTTTTATGAAATAATGTTAGTGGCGGATATTAAGGCAGACACTGCCGGGAGCGTCGCTGGCTGAACGCCATCCGAGAGCGATGCCCCCCTCTGGTCTGCGTACATCCTCGAGGCATCCTCTTACCCTCGATTTTCCCTCCGGTGTACCCGTGAAGGAACTTCCGGCGACGATTTTTCCGCTCGTGCACTAGGCGCGTTCGATATCGATTTTTCGGATTCCCAGACAACGCAAAAAAGAAAACCTCCGGGCAGAATATATCGTAAAATTATTATAATGACATGTTACCATTACGTGCGTTATTTGCAGACTTCAAAACTCGAAGCAACGCAAAAGAGTTAAGACTGCTCATTTATCATATTGTTTTCTTCTTAGATATTAATCTAAATAAAAAATGCTATTTCTTGGAGTAATCAGGTATTGTAATATGCTTCAAAAGAATTCCAAATCTGCTTTTGCAAATTTGCTCGAGTCTTAGTTACCACTTTATGAAATTCTCGATGGAAGAAAATGGCGTTTCTCATGTTCCACACTGAAACGATTCGAACGTAAAATGTGGCACCGGGTCTCGGGGGTATTTTCGTTGAGTCACGCCGGCAAATCTCGCGGGAAGAACGGAAACGGCAAGACGACAAGACCGGTCCATACACATGCAGGAAGAGAAAGAGAGAAGGAGCTGCGTAAAATTTGCCGGCAACCGCCGCTCTTTAATTAGTATACCCCGTAACACGGCGAAGAAGTCGGAAACGTTGAAACGAGATGAAGAGAAAGGACAGAGAGAAAGAGAGGAGGTACTTAAATAATTATCGTTTCGAGGCGTGCAGAACGACGCGACGCGAGCGGAGGCCGCATCTGTTTCTGATTATTAATTAATATCAACCAACCCCCCGCGTGGGGGAGGATGAGGAGGAAGCTGCGTTCGCATGAGCGAGTCCGCTGCTCTCTCGCGCACGCGGCCATATGCAGATACACACACACACACACACGACGCGAGCACGCGTCGCGTACGCGCGTGTCGCTCGCAGGAATAAAGAGAGCATACGCGCGGCTAGAAAGCGTGCGCGCGCGCGAGGGGGTGCGGCATATATTCATATGTTGCGCAGAAATGAACAGAACGGGCTCGGCGGGCATTAAAATTAATGAAACGGACGGAACACGCGCGTTTTAACGAAAATGTATGTGGGCGATCAGGCGGAAGCGCTTGCTCTCTTTCTCTTTCTCCCTCCGTTCCTATCTCTTTGTTCCTGTCTGTCTCCCTCTTTTTCTATGTCTCTCTCGGAAACGAAGTGCCGGGGAACGCGCAAACGCCCCTGGGCTCGTGAATATCCATCCGCGTTGCATCTTTTCATCCCTCATTCCTTTTTTCTGCCGTACAACACGTGGATGTACCATCGAATGCACTGGATATTCGATCGTTGACCTATCAAAGACACCTCGATCAGAAGAAAACTCTCAGTTAAGTAGTAATGACCGAATCAGAGTTTGTAATCAGGAACTTTGTGAAGAAATGTTTGTATTTAAAGAAATAATAAATTATACATATAATGTTGAATACCATTAAAACTAAAATAGAATAATAATAATTAGCAGAAATAAGAGATTAAGAAAATTAACAAAATCTTTAATCTCTCCTCTTTAGCGGGTGCAAAATGTCCTTGTGTGGTATAAATTCAATCCAGATCTACGCAGTGAATTCGATGAGAATGTTCGGGAAATGGAGGGTTTCTTAATTAAGAAACTTGACTATGGATAAAGTCGCGAAAGTATCGAGATAGTGACAACCTGACGTTTCGCCGTCACCGCACGAATATAAATTTGTCCATTATCCAGTGATTAGTTCGCGAAGGGATATACACCGCTTCCTGACTTCCTGAATGATATATTAGCAAGTAATTCACCAGATATTGCACTCGAGATGATAGAAGTTGCTCAGATACTGCTTTCTGAATGGAAGCGTACTTGGATCGTTGAAAATGGACACAAACTGTCATAATTACCGCAGAGAATAATTTTAGAAACAAATTCCTTAATAACTTTTTAAGTTAAAGATTTTCATACATTGCAAAAGTTTTAGTTTTTTACATGACAAGCAGAATTCAAATAATCTATAAAATATTACCAACTTTATACAATAAAGTAACATGTTATGTAACGTGCGAGTTGGATATTCTATTTTATCAAATAACTGCAGTCCGAAATTGTATCAGTGTTGCCATCTGTGGATCGATAGCAGAAATACAAGCGACCGCAATCTAACCTAATATTTGACAATGTTCAGTTTGATTCAGTGTGATTCAGTGTGATTCAGTGTGATTCAGTTCGGCACGTGTTTAATCGTTACGTTCCGTGCGTTTGATACACGTGTTGTGATACTTATTAAAAATTTGATACAATTTATTTCCACAAGTAGATACAAGTAAAAACAAAATGCAGCACGATGACGTAAGTAGAGCTCGAAATAAAGTTTTTGTCTGAAATGATTTTTGGTTATTGTCGCTTAATCTTGACGATTTTGCAGGCCGTGTGGAGTATTATAAATAAATCATTTTGCTCTTATAAAATAAAGTAAGTGCATTGTTAGGAAATAATTGAATATATAAAAAAAATCATTTTATATCTATTAATTGCTGTAACGTTTCTTTTATAGTACAAAGACACAAAGATTCTGTAGACATGAGTACAATCTTACGGGATTGTGCAGCAGACCTGCATGTCCTCTTGCAAACAGTCAGTATGCCACAATCAAAGAGGAAAGCGGTATTATCTATCTGTATATGAGAACCAGTGATAGGTACGTATGTATAACTTTTTCATAGTTATAATCTTGAGAATTTTTAAATATAATATTTTATATACTTTTGTTGTTATTCTTAATAAATAATTGTGTATAGTAACAAATATTTTCATCTACGTAATAACTTTTTCTTCCAGGATATATAAACCTAAAGCTAGTTGGCAGAAAGTCAAACTATCCAGAAATTTTGAGAAAGCGATACAGCAGATCAATGAAAATTTGCTTTACTGGCCTGGTTTCATAAAAGCAAAATGCAAGCAACGATTCCTCAAGATTACACAGTATCTTATTCGCATGAGGAAACTCAGACTAAGGCGGCAGAAGAAGATCGTACCTCTTCAGAGGAAGATCGAGAGAAGAGAGAGGCGTAGGGAGGAAAAGGCTTTAGTCGCTGCCAGACTAGAAAATGCGATTGAAAAGCAGCTTATGGAGAGATTAAAGAAGGGAATGGTAATATTACGTTTTTTATATCCATCGCTGTGAACATTATTATAATTATATTTCAGTGCTGTAATCCTCACGAATAATCACGTTTTAGTACGAAGGCATTTTCAACTTCCCACAACGAGTGTTTGACAAAGCAGTGAAAGATGTCGAAGTCGTGGAAGAAGATGGCGAGGCGGAAAGTGACGAAGAAGTGGAACAGGAAATCGAGAAGGAAGTGGAAATGGAATTGGAAGCAGATGAGAGGGAAACTGAGCAGGATGGCCCACAATACATTGAAGCTGATAGCAATGATGATGATGACGATGTTGAAGAGCTTTCTATGGTAAGTAATAGAATTATATTATTTGCTAAGACAATTTCTTTATAAACAATGCTCTATATGTACTGTGCAGGATGAAGATAGTGACTCTGGACGAAAAGAAGAAATTGAATTGTCAGACAGTTTTGAATCTGATGTCAGCGATATTGAGGTAAGGAATATTTCCAACTTGAAATGAGTTTATTACATTCTCGAGTTAGTTATAAATGTCGTATCGTTGCATTTGATTAGGATATGTTCGAGCCATCCACGAGTAAGAAGACAAAAATGCCGAAAGTTGGTAAAAAAGCAAAGGCACAAAAGAAATTGCGACCAAGAGTGGAAGTGGAATACGAAATGGAACAAGAGAGCCGACGACAACAGGCTTAGCAAATTTGTATCATATAAATATTACAATTGTTTTTCTAATAAAGCTATTGAAAATATTACATATTGTGTTCTCAATCGAATTTATACAAAGTTTAGTGACGTTAGGCAGACTAGAATAGCTTGACAAATCTGAACAAAATTTGCACCTACCTAGCCTTAAATTGAAAAAGAAAATTTTTTGTTTTGCACTTTAGTCTTTTAATGTTTTTGATCGTTTTGCCAATTACCGTTCAGTTGCTGCTTCAAAATATTTTCTTATTTCCTTCTTATTTGAAAGAAGAAAAAGGAAAGAAAATATTCCGAAGCATTTGAAATAGCAACTGGATCGCAACGACAAATAACAGTCACGATGCACAAATCTGTAGATACGATACGCAAAGGCCGAGTGTGCCTCAGGCTCTCAGCAGCTTCATGTTGCTCGGCACTGACGGCTGACGCCGTGTATACATCGCGCGAGAGATGTATCTGTAGCAGACGATACGATTAATCGTGACAAAGAAAGGTAAATCGCGCGGTCTTGTCCGAAGAGTCGATTTTTCGCTCGTGGACTTTGTCTCGCCGCACTCACAAGATCTCGCGAGATCTGATTCACTGCGATTTGTCAATAGGGCGTTAGTCTGCAGTGCTTGGGCATTGCGCATCCCTTCGCGATTGTCATGCACGTTGACGTTTACTATCGGTCTTTCGTATCGTATCGCAGTGGTGGTGCTCGGACACAGTTAGGGACGTGGTGGATCGTTCGCGGGAAGATCGTGGCCGCGAATCGCACATTTTGCCTCTCCTGCTCGCTGTTTACAGAGCATGTAGGTTATTTGTCAAGATCGCAACAACTGTGAGGTGACACAGTGTCGGAACAATACAATTGCAATACGTGGGATTAATGAATTAACTAGTACATACGCAACAATGTAACGTACGCGATATAATAAGATTCAACTGTACGTTTTTTTACTCGAAGCTACTTGAAAGCGAGATCCGCACAGTCGATCCGGAGACGCTGCAAATCGCACTCTTTCGTCGAGCAATTTACGTGATAAAGCGGCAGCGATGCGTAACTATCGGTGTATTCTCGTCATGCAGATTTATCTCCGTCGAGCAAATTTTGCAAGACTCGTTTCGCGCGATAAGTACCGATTACTTCAGCGAAGCGAGTCCCTTTGGTCGCGCGTAATTTTATTAACGACCATCTTAATTTTGTAATTTCTTCTCATCAGGGATATTATGGCACGCGGAATAATGTCGAGGATCGTCGAGCGAGTTTAAGGCCAGAGAGCATTATGAATCCACATTGCACAATAGACTGACTGGGCTCCGCTTCTGTGTTACTGTACTCCTCGTTCTGCGCACAAATGTCAGAATGTTAGACAGCACTTCTAACATGGAACTGAATAATGTGGGAAGCAACAAGAGCTCTGTATACCTCGTGCTGTCCTTCAGACGACTATGCCTAGCGACGGTTGGTTTACCGCTCGTATCGCTGCTGTTCTGTTTCGTCACAGCTTACATATTTCAACAGGATGATATTCACGAAACTCACTGTAGAGTAAGCGAACATTAATTCGATGAACAAATGATGCTCCACTTGATTGACAGTACTAACATTTACGTCTTGTTAAAGGTCTACAATATCCTTCCATCGATCTCAGCCATCACTGGCGTGTCTCCTCAGAGGTATCTATGGCGTGTCAGCATAGCTTTACATATTGGACCTAGGCTGGTGATCGCCAGTGTTTATCACTCGTATTATTACAAAATACTTAAGAGCATTGAAGACGTGCCTCAAAAAATCACAGGGAGCAGGCTCCTGAACTTGTGCTACTGGCTCAACATCGCCGAGGTAGCGGCTCTGAGTGGCGTAACGTACATTTCTAACAGGGAAAATTACTGTAAGTAGCTCACAGTGTTACGCGGAGATCTTGCGCTGTCTGTTGGACACACGTGAAACGACACCTCGAGTGGAGCTTACGATAACGATTATTTTCAGCGGTGCACGAGAAGATTTTCATAGTGTTTATGATTAGTTCGCTCACGTACATGCTGACCGCCGTAAGATTGGGTCGCCTAATAACTCCAAATGCACAAAGTCTTCAGTTCAAACAGGTGCTGTTCATGATGAGTCTTGTCAGTACGATCGGTCTTATCATTTTTTTCTTGAAGCATCGACTGCTGTGTCACGATATGGGTAAGAGACAAAATTCATTTCGTTACATCGCGTGAACACGAGATAACGCAGAGTTGTAATTTTCCACAGCATTTAGTTGGTTCTCGCTGTGTGAGTATGTGATAGCTTTTGCGAACATGGGCTTTCACATCACCGTCGTTTTGGATTTTCCCAAGGAGCAACTGGTCGTAGGTCACGGTTTACCTGCCGAAAAGATAGATTAACCTTTTAGGATAATTTATCATTCTTGTCGACATATTAAAGTGCCTATTGCCTCTGCATGGAAGTGCTATGGATCCTGATTTTCGAGAGGTGAAATTTCGACACAACGTCTCAGCTTCACGATCCTCCCGATTTTGTGATATTCACAAAATTACGTTGCGTTTCGTATGGGAAATCGATATCGTTTGCTTCTTCATGTGCGATTTTTAAAACGCTTCGTCTACTTTTTTATCCTTTTACTTTTACATCTTTTATGATATCGATGAATCACGATAAATCAGTACTCTTAGATGACTAGTAGAAATTATTCGGAAAAACAAATCTAGCGCTTCCAAAGTGCGGCACTGGTTACTTTGCGAGCGATGAAATATGTAACGGCCTTTTAATATCGATTAGTAATACAGTATCGACACACATTATAGGGAATGATAGTTAAAAAGCAAGTATCCTACATACAAACAGCATTTAACGTTATCGTAAACTGAAAATATTATTACCGCGTCGTATAAGATTACTTGTAAAGACTTTTGGGTCTTCTTTTATAGAGACTTTTGCAAGGTGAGAATTCTAGTCAAACGCGAATTAAGTCTAGTCGCGATATCTTTTATCCGCTTTACCGTACTCTTACTTTACATTGTAAGTTGAGATTAGATTATAGAAGATGCATTTACGTTAAATGGTCTTTGAGATATTATAATCGTGCGTTCATCAAATGAACGTGTACAACTTTGGATTTTTGCAAAACAATTGTACAGTTGTGTCTTGTTGGCAAAAAATCTTACGATAGAATCTCGTACGCGTATAAGTTACTCGTTCACCTTGTAAGAAAGTTAATTCATCCTGTATAGATTTTCAGATAATAAAATCAGCTAATGTTCAGCGAGACGCGCTGTTCGGCATTGCTGTACACTTGCAAACGTAGGGTAATCGCTCCTATGTTTGTATGTAGCATACGATAGTTCAATAATACGTAGCAATTATCGAAACACTGGAGATTAAAGCAGTCACATTATGTAGGGATAATGTAAATGAGGATTGCATTCGGACCAGTGCGTTCAGAGCAAGAGATTATAATATCGAGAAATATTTCATTCATGAAAAAAAGAAATTTGTAAGACAAATATTAGGAAAGGGAGTTTCTATCAGATTTTATGACTGAAACTCCCGTACATCTCTCGTTCGAAGCTGTTGATGATTCGTACGTACAGAATGGTATATTCTTAACGAAAAATGTCGGCTATTTTAATTTACTGAAAATTAGTAAGTTTGCTAATTTACTGAAACTAAATATATTTGATTATTTCTATATAAGTTTTTACTCAAAAGATTTCATTAAAAATTACACAAACAATGTAATTACAGCACAATTACAGAAATAATCCGCAATTAAATTTTTATAAAGTAGACATTATCAGTGTGCATGTCGAACGAGGATGTGTCTTTTTGGTGAGAAAGAAAGAAAGCGTGACAAAAACTTCACTTATACGGTTTGCACTTGTTCAGGGACTTTGCACGCAAATATCCCTCGATACAGTACCAATAAGCGCAAAACATTGTTTATTACCCTTGCATTTGTAATAAGTAAATGATGGTTGACGTTTATCGCGACGTCTCTTAGGATTTCATTGTTAATGCCGATAGTCTCAGTGTGATTCTAGATAGCACTCGCAGTTCAACGATATCAGTTTTGCACATTTTTACATCTATATACATATACATACGTACATATATGTACACACACACACACACACACACACACACACACACACAAAAGAACGTTATAACTGTGTAGCGTATTTTGATATGACAAACTTTTTTCGTTAACATTTCTCTCAATATCATTATTGAAAAGAAGAAACAAGAGGAAGAAACCGTCGACATATTTATCGCTAATTTCTGACTACTAACTAAATGCGTTCGTCGTCCTCAATCAATCATTGCGGAAATTGCAGCTTTCAAGTATCTTTACGATTGATTGTAGAAAAGTAACGCTTGTATCTACCCGGACATGATTTGTTTGATAGCGTAATATTTCGACGGTTCCTACAATGCTTGGAGTCACTCTTGTACATTACCATGAAACGTAAAAGTGTGTGCACTCAGCAGTGCACTCGCATTTGATTTACCGATGTCGTTATCGGACTTTAGTTAATGGATCTCGAATGCCCAAGTCATGTCATTAGTTATACACTGTATATATTATAACATGTGAAAGAGTTTGTTTTTGGGAACTGAGCGTAAACTAAATCAGAGATGAATTCTGAGAATATTACGAGACGGATAATCTTGGTAACGGATAAATGTTGTGTTTCGTTTGAGAAAAGGGCTTAGAAGTTACACGTTAGGAAATATGAGGGAAAGATACGATCCCATCGATGTTTATTTTGCAAGCGTTACTATTGCAAAATGATGCTTCCAAAGAAAGTTGTGCTAAATAATTGTTCATTTAGTAACAATTTTTTTATGATTAGATCATCTAGTGTGATTTATTATTACTCATGATTTTATTGTTAAGTAAGCGTTAGCGTATTCTTCGAATGATCTGGCAAAACTCAGCGAGAAAGCTAACGCGAGATTAAACGCTGAAGTTAGCTTTTAGTGCTAAAGAGAGATTATACTCTACGTTATTTATTCTGAAAATATTTTTTTAATATCGTAAAATAAGTACACAATTGTGACAGAAACTCTTAAGGGTAAAAATTCTGAGAAAGCGTATTCAAAAATTTCGTCATGGGAATTTTGCATTGTGACAATGACTAAACATATCTTGTCAAGAATTTTTATCATACTCTCGAAACTCTTTCTCCTTTCGCTGTAAATAATGCTGACATGATATGATCATCTTGTACAAATGACAGAGTTGGATATCGACGATGCATATTAAGCATACCGTGTGACAATTTTCCCTTTGTCAATATACAGCAATTTAAATGTAAGTTTCAAATTGAATCTCTTTACACGAATGCTCACTGTCGCAGCTATTTTTCTGCGGCTCGTATTTTTTGAAATAATTTTGCTACCGACATATTTGTTTCTAATTTACGACGTATATCGAAATTATGAATAAAGCGATCTCATGACGAGTCTCGTTTCTGACGAATATAAATCATTTGTGCAATTAACAATTCTGTGGTAATTAATATAAATGGCTTTATTCGTATACCATTTTATAAATTATATATTATGATTTTACAAAAGATTTTTCTCAGGCATTATCGTTCGTATTTTATCTAAGCTTATTCTATATAATAAAATTCTTTATAACTGTACAATATTTTACTCATATCTGTGTTCTACAAAACATTTTATCGCATATTAAGATACAGAGAAAATTTATTTTCTAAAGTGTCTGTTCTCGCTTTCTTGTATTTAATGACAAATGCAATAATATAAATTGTACACTTGCAACTCATGAAGAAATAGAGAACTGCGTTGCATCTGTCTAATTAGTAATACAATGTATTCTTGATTCAATATAATTTCGCTTGAAACTATCGAAAATGATATTATCGAGCAATTCGCACCGCACGCTGCATTAATTAATTCCTTCGCACGCACACGTTATACCATGTAAACATTTTTGAGTCCAAACTGAAGAAAAGAAAGCAAAACGAAACACTTTGACACAAAGATTGAGAGACAAACTTGCGTCTGACGTCTCTCTTTTATCACTACCACGGTCTCACGGTGACATAATATAAAACATAGTGAGAGCAATCGAGCCTCAAATCCAAGTCAAAATTTCGACGTTGCCGAAGGAGGTAATTGAACCCGGTTGACCTTAATATAAGGTAATAAACGAGCGTGAATTAAACGGCTGTCGTGTGACACGAAGGAAAATCTTATCATCCTCTTGCGGAGTACCCGAATTTAATAAATCGCTTCCTCTTTCGGCCGTGTTCGAGATTGGACGGAGGCTCGAGCGTATTCTGTGCGTACACGTAAGGTCATCATCAACTTTTACATCGTCGGCTACGCAAGAATCTATAGCCGTATTTTCCTACACGATCGTTCGATCGAGAGCCATCATCTTCATCTGACATGTAATACTCACTCCGATATTCCCGAGAAACACGAGCGTATGTAATATAGTGTATATTCCTCGAGAATTTTGGTCTAGGGCGGGTGAAGCTACCCTAAACTGTGATTAAAATGTTTCTGTATGTACGTGATGACTTGTAACTGGTTACAACGCTGGTCCTGCTGACCGGGATCAAGAATGATTTCTACTTGTATCGCATAACGAACGATTGTCGAATAAAAACTGACATACACAATCAACTGCCTTTTGTCATTTGATCACGCAGTCTGCAAAATCGGACATTAAAAAGGATACAATTTTAGGGTACAATCGTAATAACTTTGATTTCTAAAACACATTAATCTCTACTATGTAAAATGATGATAGAAACGCCACGATCGCTAGTTAAACAATGTAGAGTTTTTATTTAGTTCTTAATTTAATTGTAGTATCGAGAATCGTACCCTCAAAATTATATCCCGTAATTCTTATGTAATTATTCCATCATAGTCTTAATTACAATTTGACTTGGCGCACACGTCTACGTAATATTTTTTCTACGAGCAAGACGGACAAAATATCGAACCTGTGTTCTTCTCATTTGATTGCGGCGCGGGTAACGATCAGTTTCGATCCGATTCGCTTTCGTGATTGCGTCGTGGCAGACCGGAGACTTCCGTTTCTCTGTGACGAATTTTTCGTGAATAAAAAAGAATCTTGCAGTTGCATGCTTCTATTTTCTATCGATGGATCTGTAAACATATATTTTAATCTTTCTCTGCGTTTCTCTTTCTGTGCGTTCACTTCGTTCGAAAAGTTCGGTCGAACTGAACGAGCGAGCGGCTTTGTGACGTTTGTTCCGTGGCGCTTAATGTCACTGAACCGAGCAAGTTCCACGTTTATGTAAAAGTTTACTTATCAACGACGGGGTGATTTTTACGTTGGTTTTATCATGATTTCGATACATAATTTAAGTATGATATTTAAACACATTTATCACGCGGAAAGGGATATAATCTTGAAACGCGGAATTTGGATACTAATACGGTTCTTCGTTATTACGTTTTACACAAACGTTTTTCCCACAGATCCTACCACGATTTAAAGTCGTGGAAATGTCCATTCTCCCTTGCAATTTCTAAACGCATTAGAAAATATTTGAAATTAAATGCGAAATAATATTTTGTGGCAATATCTCTACGACTTTCTCTACAAATAACTCTTTAATTTATAATCAATTTTGAACGAAAAAGCGAAATTTAAAAATTTGGTTTCTCTCAGTGTTCGCGAAAACACATTATTTTCATAGAATATATAATTAAATGAATGAGATCGCATAGCCTTAAACTAGAAATTGGGATTATTTATCGGTGTACCATTCTTCCCGAACAACTCAACACTCTCCCTTGTTGTACCGTTTCGTTGTATGTTTTTCGTAGACTCCTTTTCAACGATTATGCACTTGACGGAAGTTGCCGTCGACGTTTTGACGCATCGTCTGCATCGCCACACGAATCGGGGATCATAAACGTCGACGTCGACGACCGGAGGTTGATGGCACAGCGGATGATAAGTCTCTTGGCACTCTTGACACTCCAGCAAAATCAAGGGTCCCAGTTTCGCGCCGTTACATATCTTCGATTTTGCACACCAAAGATAAGGTAGACAGTTCAATCACGTAACTCGAGCGCGTGAACGACATGCGGCTCGCGACAAACTGGCTGAATTCAATTTCATCAAAAAAGGAGAACCTTGCACACGATCGTGTCGGTAGATCCTTCGTCGGGAATCGAGATCCGAGGGATGTCTTCGTCGTCGCAGTAGCTTACGTAACCGACCTCGAGCACTCCCACGTCGATCGTCGTCGAAGGATCCGCGATGTCCTGCGAAAGAGGAACGATTTGCTGGGAGTCGTCCCAGATCTCGTTTTTCGTCACGCCTCGTCCTCGCACATTCATTGCCCTTCGCCTCTTTGGAATGCCCGTCGGAGCAACCGAGTCCTGCAGAAACCTCTTCGGCATCCTGGCGGCCAGAGTCCTGCCGGGACCGTACCTCTTTTCGATGCAAGTGTCCAGCATCCGACGAAGTTTCTCGGTGCTGTCCTCCTCGGTTGAGTGTAGCAGCATTAACGCGTTACAGAACTGCTCATCGATGTCGGATGTATTTTCGTAGTACATTTGCTCGGATCTAGGATTTTCGTCCAAAGCTGTCAAATACGAAAATGGCTCTTAAACGTTTTAGATAATTCCGCGTTTTAAGTTATTTCCAAGAGAAATAACGAAGAGTAGAGAGAGAGGTTTAAGGAACAGCATTGATACGTATATATATGATTGATATATGATTGAACAGCGCAGTTGGTTAAAATAAAACTCGTCAAAGATACGGACGTGACTTTCGCGAAGAAAATAGACACTCAAAAGTCGCGATATTTGACAGGAGACGGAAATCCGCGGAAATCCATCGCGCGGCTCCGTTGAATCTTTTCAGGCGGTCGAGACGATCCGAGGCGGTCAGGTTTGGATGTTTCGAATTTGACATCGAATTTGACATCGTTTGACTCACGCGCGGCGATGCGGAACTCGGCGTCCACGGCGAATTAAGGGCTGGTCATGCACGAAGGAGCGTAGCGGCACAAATGGTCCTGCGGACTGGTAACAATCCTGGGAATTGTACGGGACGGGACGTTCTACGGATTTAGATATGCGAATAGTATCCCGCGGGACGGACGTTCGCCGTGAAATGTGCCGAAGGAAGGTGGCCGGCATTTATCGGGCTCGATCATCGACTCGGTGCTTCGTATATCGACGGAATCGCATCGACGACACACCATTGTTCTCATGACTGTTTGCTAATAGAATCCAGTGCTTATGCGGTCGTCATTCTCCGGTCGCGATCGGATACTGGACATTGAATATTCAACAAACACATCTCGATGTCGTGATGGACTATTGATGTGGCCGACGTGGTAGCATAGCCTGTTGCTGTAACAGCAAGAGGATCTGTCCTGAGGGCTTATTCTCGCGTCATATGACACTTTTGGAAGAGCTTAGAAGAGAAGCTTTTACCGCAATTTGCAAGTTCTCGTGTTTGATTTAGAAAAAGGAAAGAAATGTTGAGATTTCTACATCTATTCATGAAAAGCTTGAAGAAATGTTTTCATACACAAAAGACATGCATCTTTTTTAAATATTTTAATTTTATTTTAAAGCACTTTTCTACCTAACGGTCGCGAAACTTAACACGGCCTCTTTGTAGGGCCAATTCTGCTATAGCATCCTCGCATCTTCACGAAATACAGATCCTTCCTTTGGCGTCAGCTTTCCTTGTGTCAGGCTTGTGTCCCTCGCGCGACATGCTTTTTCAAGGGCTTCCATCAACAAACCCTTGCGTTTCTTCCTCGCGCTTTTTCGAGTACGGTGACGCGAAGTGGTGGGAGGGTGGGCGAGCGGAAAAGCATCCAATTATCATGCCCGATGCCGGAGCTTCTCACCCTGCACAAGCTCGGTACCAGAATCGACTGGAATCCGGCCGGGAAGCCGGGCCCGGTAGACGTCGAACGAGTGGGATTATTCCGCGTCCGGGTTCGGGGCCGGGGGCTGGGAGGGGACGGGACGGGGGAACAATGTCGGAAACGACGGGGACGGTATGCCGAGATATGCAGGATATCGCGCAGAACTGCGATCCTTCGAGGTCTGAGCGAGGAGAGCGAGAGAGCTATGAGGATACAGCAGTGTGGCGCAAGTATAGTGAGCTAGATATGTACGCCCCGTTGCGCCGCACCGCGTTCGAAGAGAAGAGAGAGAGAGGGAATGTACATCTCTAAGTGTATTATCCCTTCGAGGCGCAAAGGAAGACAGAGAAAGAGAAAGAGAGAGAGAGGGGACGAGAGTGCATGAGAAAGTGAGAGAGCAAGAGACAGATATACCGCTTAAATATGTAATAATATCCACAGGAGATATATACCAGCATTCCCCAACCTCGAGAAGAATTCGATCAAAATGTGTCGCGATACTCTCCCGGTATGCCAGGTGAGGTACGCGCTCGCCACCCCTTCGCCCATCCTCCTCCTTTAGCAGCTTCCTGCAGCTTCTCTCGTTCCCTTGTCGACCCTTCCGCACACTCTCTCTCTTCCTCCGTTCCCCTCGGGCTCCGTCGCATCACCCCGGTATCTTCTTCCGTCGCCGTCGCTTTGTCCTCGTTTGCACAGGATCGGATACAATAAGGGTGTCGTGGGCGGTCCGATTTGCTCGTGTCCGTGTTCCATCCTCGTGCGAGAAATCTCGACCGAAGGAGCGCGGGGTGAAATTTCAGCAACTCCCCGCGTATTTCCTTCATTCGAAGAGAGAGAATTTCATTTCACATTTTTTATCTTTCTTTTATCGATCTGAAATTGATTATTTCTAACGTAGACATCGAATATGCCCGTTTTCGTATTGTTTTAGATTTCTCAATTTTTAGGTGCTCTCAAAATTAATCTTTAAATTTTTCCTTGGATATGTTCCTCTGCCTAATTAAATTACCTCAGTTTGATTTCAACGCATCGAATCTGTAAATAAAATCATAAATTTATGGACGAAAAGAGAAAAGGTGCAAATCGATGTATGCTGCAAGTTGCTGGATAAAGACACGAATAATTCAAAATCGCTTACCGCGATTCCGCCTGAAAGAGAAGAAGCTCATATTACGAGAACGTCTCTGCTTTTAGGTGCAGCAGGAATTTCCAAATGCGCCATTCGCGTGATATTTTAATACTTTATACTTCACGGGGTCCTTGCAAGTAAATCTCTACCATGATAAGACCCGCCAGGAATCTCACCCCCGCGGAACATTCGCCGTTTATAAGAAATGTTTTCGAAGTTTATGAGGGCGACGCGGGATACTGGTATGGGGTGAACCTAAAAAGCCTTCACCCTTCCCCTTCCCCTCTCACTCTTTTTTTATCCTTATTTTTAAGTAAAAGCAACGCCAATAGATAAAAGGCGCCGCGCGTCGCGAAACTGACAATAAAATCCCTCGTCGTCGCTAAAATACCGTTGAAAAATGCAACGAGAAATTTCTCGTCGAAAATTTGCGCCGGCAATACAAGATGTGTACCGTTATATCCGCATGTAATTCCTAGAAGAACTTGTTGAAGTTAAAAACCTAATGTGTCAAGTATGATAAATAATTATAACATTTTATATAGTAATTATGCATAATTATATACAGGGTATGCTGAAAATCATGGTACTACTGAAAAGGAAGTAATTTTCTATACAAAAATAAGTCGAAAATGTAAAATAAAATTTTTTCATGTGAGACTTTATTTTCGAGAAAATTGAATTTGAAAATTCATGAGGAAACTTAGGTATACTTGATTAATATGATTCAATTGAACGTTACACATCATTATATTTTACGATTTTCGTCACACTTAACACATAATATTCTATACATATAATTAATATTAATTTGTTAGATTTAAAGAACAATTGCATGATTTTACAGAACAAGAGCATCGTGTTTATGCTTTTGAAGGATGTTATACGGCATGTTTTGCCATTGCTAATGCAATGTCCAATCTGAATATTGTTGTGACGTCACGAATTTAGACGCGGACTAGGATTAACTGTCTTCCGCACCAAACGATGCAACTGTGAACAATACACGCACAATGAATGCATCTCGCGCAATATGACACCGTGTCGACAGTTGCTCCAAATTGCATTTCCGCAATGTGCTATTCATTGCGACTCTCTCTCTCAAGTCCTTCTGATAAATTGTATACGTAAAACCTCATTCATTATCGTTTTTTCAAAGATCCGGATCTTTAGAAAGATATGAGAATACCAATGAAACATGTATTGGTTTCTACAAAGTTGAGCTGTTATTGTACATTCTAATGTTCAAATAAAATCATAAATTAAATAAAAGATCTACAGCCTTTTTTATCTTCCATTTCCATTACATTAAAATAATATTGGTGTCGAATGTGAAATAAAGAAAGATTTATTCCCGTTTTGCACTGCGCCCGTTGAGCATTAAAACGGATGAGAACATGGAAATAAAATAAATAAAACAGGAAATTAACAAATGTGAGATTAATTCTGGACTTGCAAAAGAGATGATAAATTCACAACTCTACGAAATGTATTCCTATGTACTTTTAATTTCGTCTACCTATTTCTCGCAGAGAATATATCTGGGTCGCGCGGAACGACGCTCGTGATGTCGACGACGCTGCAGATTTCTTGCAGGAGTCAGGTGCGGTGCGTCGACGTGGTGCGCGGCTGTGTGTCGATGAACCTACCACCATCTTCCAGGTAAAGTCAGCAGACGCGACCGAATGCAAAGTGCATCGTTGCATAACGCGGAATCGCAGGCGCGACGCTTTTTCTTGCGGCACGTGGAGATGGAAAGCGGACGAAAATACGTACGTGTGTGTGTGTGTTTCTCTTTACGTCAAATCTATTCTGTCTCGATTGGCTGACGATTATCCGACGTAACGGTTGATCCTGCGGCAAGAACGACGGAAAGGCGGTTCTTCCCCTTTTCCATCAACGCTGCCAGCATTGTTTCCACGCTTTTCAATTAGTTGCCCTCGACATCGCCGCGCAAACCGGCAGCTTGCTGTGCAGTTTTACGACTTTGCGATTATCGGCGTTAAATAGGGTTCGCGGCATACCGGCCGCGCCGTGTGCACGCCCGGGTCAAAATAGCTGGAATAAGTGGTAGGGCATAAAGACCGGGATAATTGTCAATTTCATCGCGAACGAGACCCCGCGTGCCGCGCATTAAAATAAGATAAGCTCCGCGCGCATTCCCCCGATCGTTTTTCTTTCTTTTCCTCCCGACTATCAAAGTTCCCGCACTCCCGCTCTTCTGATTACCGTTAGGAAACGCGTTGCCGGTACGGCACTCGAGAATTAAGTGCCTGGTGGAAATTCCATTATTATATACCAGTCGCCGTAACGCGATCGTGACTCGTGACAGACAAAAAGAACGCGCCCTGTGCAGCAGCCACGGCCTTTCATCGCCACACGCAGATATGATTTCTCCCGTTTTCGAGAAAATAATTCAGTTTGGCGTTAGAAGATCGGAATGAGAAAAAGAGTGCCGAGAAAGTCAATCGGCGAGCAACGGAAACCTTGCGGATGTCGACACGTATTACTGATGTTTCTTCTGAACCATGATGTTGGAAGATTCACCCTTGCAAATTTAATATGTGCTGCAAGTGTGTGTGTATGTGTGAGGCGTCGCACATGTGCGCGCAATTCTGTTATATCCTGTAAATTTTGTATTAAGCAGTTCGATATAAAGACCTCGTAACTTGATGTAAATGCGAGACAAAAGTTGTCGTGACAAGTTTCGCACATCGTACGTGATAATTCAGCATTAATCGCACATGTGCTCGTATCGCTATCAAAATCTGCGCGACACTTCGTCAATCACGTAAAATCACGTTTTAACCGCGACACGCCGCGATTGCGGAACGAACGACTCGTTTTCTGCGGCCCGAAGTTTCACACGGTGGAAATCGGTTAATGTAATTGAGTAATTAAAGAGATGCACCCGGCCAAAGTCGCAGATTCGCTCCGTGTATCATTTCTATTCAATGTGCACCACGCATATACACTGAAAATCCTCGTCCAAGCCCGGCGGCGCGTCGGGACGCGTCGCGTCGCGCCATTGCTGGCCCGTTTGTAAACTTTTGTGCGGCACAATGCAACCGACTGACAAAAGGAGCTCATTGTGCGACGAAACGTTTAACGGCATTAATTACGAACGGCTTTGTGCCAGTCGCAAAAGTTAACAGCCCCGAGCATTATTTTCGTACGCAGATCGCGTTTCGGTTTGCACGAGGGCGCGTTGTTTGACATCGTCATCGTTATTAATCCGTCGTGCTGTCCTTTTTTCTGCAAATTTGAATACTGCCGTCGTATAGCATTTTCGAAATACCACCTTTGTTATTTTTTAGCTCGTATGTCGATGTTAGACAAAACGGCTCTTGTACAGTTTTCGAATTTACAAAACCTAAGAGAAATTGAAAATTTGCTAAAAAAGAGAGATAAGCATGTAATACAATATTTATATCTAAACTTGCTTTTAAAAGCATGTTATTAAAGATAAGTTTGTCTTTATTAATAACAAGATTATCCAAGACCAATGAATTGGTATATTTAGTTTCAACGGCAATTTAAATTGATATGTTTTATATCGATGACGCATGTCGAACTTTTCAGCATTTAATACTCTGTTAATGGTAAAGAAACATTATCATTAAACATTATCATGTCACATGAATGCATTAATGAAATGCACTAATGAGTATATAATCATCACGTATACCATATATACTCTCGTTAAATCTTCCACTAATGATTATCGGTAATTTACGTAGCTAAAATAGAAAGTAGAAAGTTGTAAACAAAATTAGCATTAAGTAACTGGATGATTTATTCCTTTGTAGTTTTGTGGTCTCGGAAGCTAATAATGTATGACAAGCTATATATTTATGACACATGTGTAAAATAATATCTCTTACTTTTAAAGAAAACGAATAAAGTCATACATTCCCTTGTATGTTTTCGGTAAAATCAAATTTGGTCGATGCATCAAATCTAATATCTTGATGTTCAGCTTTTAATGAAATCCATCATACTTTGTAAGAATAATAGGCTTGATCTTAATGCAGCTAACAGAGTTAATTGGGATAAAAATTTCAAATTTCGGCAAATATGAGTGAAAAGCGGAAATGAAAAAAAAGACCCGCTTTGCCGATATTGTGCAACCTTCCATCATCACTATATTTAATAATGTTGAGCCAACACTTGCGTATTCTATGTCTGCAGATAGCTAATCCTTTGGTTCTGTTACGTACACTAATATACGTATACAAATATATCCTTTTACACACAATCTTATACTTGTTTTACCTGGAAACTTTTTCAGGAAAAGAACAATTTATTTTAAGTTTCGAGATATTTTTCGTCCTAGGAAGAAATTTTGGCCTACAGTCTTTTACCCTCAAGCATAACAAAATGCAATAATTAATTGCAAAAACAGGGCATTCTTGTTGCATTTTAATAATACTTTGAAAAAAATAAGATATTAAATCGAGATATATATATGTTCATATTTTATTTTGCTATTCATCTTGTTGCTCGAAATACAAGTTGCATTAATTGGTCCGCCATTCTTTCCAAGTTGCGATACGATATTGATTTTCATTCATTCCATATTTGTACGTTTGTAAAATCGAAAATTCACCTTTGAAATTCAACAAGTGCTCCTCGAGCTTGAAGCGATAGAGAGAAAGAGAGAGAGAAAGCGCTAACGAGCAAGTGAAACAACCAACATCCAACCTTCGTTGCGTGCATGACGCGACTGATCCGTCAGATAGCGCGGGGGTACAGGGATACGTCGGGAGTGGGGAGGGTGAGTCGTAAGGGTTCGCTGTAGAGGCGGTGGGGAACCGTGGATTGGTGAGTCGTCTCTTCGGGTGATCCCGGCCGGAGTCGGCTGCGTTCGGCATTCTGGTTTCTCCCGCGGCCGCCTAAGCGGTGTCGCAGCGTGTGCGCAAAACCGGCTGCGCAGCAGGCGTGTGCGTTGTCCAGATTCTTTGTGCCATTCCTGGCATACCAAAAACAAGAGTGGTGAACGCTTTCGTATTTACCCGGGTGCAGTCCTGCGCGTTAATATAACACCGTGTGACCTATCGCTCGTGAAAATAAGGGCCGTCCTCGCGCTTACGCGCGTGCCGCCACGTCACACAGCTCGCCCAGTGGTAAGTACACGATACAAAATAGTGCTGAAACGCGGTTCGCGAGAGCGCGTCCACGCCCGTGTGTCCTGACGGTGGCGTCGTCTCGCAGCGGAGCCGCGCAAGGAACGAGCCCGATCGCAGCGACGACGGCGATATTACCCACGGAGAGAAAAGTCACGGACAGACGGACGGACGAAAGAGAGCGAAACAGAGGGAGTGCGAGGTGCGAGACATGTGTGCGAAAGAGAGAAAGAGATCGGGACGTAGTGTGTTGTATTCCGCGTATTGTACACCGAGTGGCTCGGCAAGCGAGTGAACGAGCGAGCGAGCGAACGCTCGATGCTGTTATTATCCGTCTCGCGACCAATACTCTCGTACGTTCAGCTCGCTTGTCACACTTGTGCGGTACTTCCGCTGACCGGGCGTCCGTCCGTCGTTGCCGGTACCCGCGTTTATCAGTTTTACTGCTACGATATGAAATAAAACGAGGGTGAAGATAGAAAGAGAGAGAGCTAGTTGTATGATGGTGAGACAGGAAGGGTGAAAGGTAACGAGAAAAAGAAAAAAACGACAGAAAAACTTTGTCCGTCGGCACAGAGTCGAGCGAAAGAGAGAGAGAGAGAGAAAAGGAGGAGCTTTCTACCGGTGTGTACATTCAATCGGTGTCACGCGCGCGCGGATGCGCGCCTAGCCGAGTCAGCTGTGTGGCCGATCCGAAAAAGCGACGAGCGCCGCCGTTCCAAATTGGCGTGCGCGCGCGTTACTCCGATCGCCGGTTTCCGATCCGAGGCAACGCGACGTGACGCGACGCGACGCGATCGCGGCACATCGTGGAGGTTAGGGTAAACTCTCTTCTCGCTCGTGTCGTCGTCGTCGTCGCTCATGTGCGGTAGTGTGAGCCGCCTGCATGCGCGTTTCCTCGCTATCGGCGCGCGAGCGGGGAGCGCCGTGACGGAAACACGCGTATCGCCCTCCGTCTAGTCGACGTCGTACGCCAGCCCGTTCGCTCGCGTCGCTCGTCGCGTTGTCGCTCCACGTTCTCTCGTTCGTCCGCTCGCTCGCTCGCTCGCCCGCTCCTAGTGAATTCGTATGGTGAATTATTGATCCGCGGCGGCGTGTGCGTGCGGAAAAACCATCGTTGGCCGGGAAGAGAGGCAAGGTAGGAGGTTAGGGGCCGAGGGAGAGAGAGAGACAGGCGGACCAGTTAGGGCGCCAGAAAGGAGAGGTAGGAGGAGTAGGAAAAGAGAGACGGGGATAGGGTGCCGCGCGGAGCGGCGCGCGCGGTGGCGCGAGAAAGCGCTCAACGCCAAGCACACGCGCGCGGGGCGAGAGACGTGCGCTGGTTGGTGCTGTTGTTGCAACGTTGTTTTGAAAAGTGTCGGCGCGAACACACGCGACGGCTCGCCGTGCGCTCCCCTTGTCTCGTGCGGAGATCTCTTGCCGGCGGACAACGGCGACCGAGGATCCTCCTGGCGTCCGTCTAGACGAGCGGAGTGTTGGTATCCTCTGTGCTCCAGCGTGCTCCGTCGAATTTCCGTCTTTCCGCGACGCGTGGTGCGTGGTCTGCGTTCTCGTCGTGTTCCATCACGCTCGTTTATCCATCCGTCCGTCCGTCCGTTTATCCGCCCGCGTCACGTCAAAGAACGACGAACGCGGGAAGAAAAGCGCGCGCGAGGGTAATGCACGCGGATGAGCGTCGCGGCGCGACGCGCGACGGATTCCTCCTCGGTCGGGGATCGGTGAGTGCTCGCGGAGTGTGAGGAATTCCCGCGATTTTAGCTTCCGAGCGCGACTTGCTTTCACGGGACTACAAACCGGATATAACGCAACGAGAACAGTGCGAGGGACGGTGCAAGCGAGGTTACGCTGCTGCCGTATCGCCGACACGAGTCCACCGGGTGTTGATCAGTGCATCATCGTCGTCGTGCGAGCTTTGCGATAGGACGTGCGAGTACGTTCCTGGTCGTTTCGTTGCACGTGTAGCACGTCGCTAAACGCGCTTCGATAATCTCGGAGGAAGCAACCTTCGCCACCTTCGCCAGCGCGGCTTGGATGGATACTGTGCATTATTTCTGGAGTGAGTTTTCCACTTTTTTTTCATCGTGTCTATGTGCGTGGGTGTGTGTGCGTGCATGCGTGAGTGCGAGACTACGTACGTGGCCCTCTTTCGCCGTTCGTCGTGTTGACGTACGCGCAAATGCGAGAACGCGAGTGTTCTCCGTGAACGCGGCTCTGTGTACGCGTGTGTGCGCTGTGCACAGGCCGGTTTTTTGTCTCCTCTCTCTCTCTCTCTGGCTGACGTGATACGCGACCACGAGAGATTCCCCTTCGACCGCGCGTAGTTGCTCGCCGCCGTCGGGCCATGGGCGATACACGCGCGCTCTTCGCGCGAACAGCTGCGCGTGATCGTCACACCATTGTTTACGTGTCCTTTACTGTACACTCGGCGCGCACCTGACCGCATGCCGAGAACGTAAACGTCAGCGCGACGAACCCGTCGTCGCATAGACCTGTCGCTGCGTTTCAGAAAAGTTTCATGGGCGGTTGACTGGTCTCTACGTGTATGTAGCCTTGGCAAAAAATACAAGAGTAAAGTTAAAATTACGTTCCACGAGACACGAACAAAGTGTGATGAAATTGACGCAATTCGCGAACGTGGTATAGGCAGACCCGTCCATCTGGTTTAACGTCATTTCCCTGTCGAGATGGATTATCGAAAGTAATAACTCAACCAAAATAATCGTGATAATAACGCGGCTGTAATTACGATAATATCGAGCGTCATGTATGATAACACGTAAAAACGCGCGTACGTTTTGTAATCAAACGGCAAATTCGAGTGATGAACAGCGCGCTGCTCGGAAAGGTGCATTTGCCAAGTTTAAAATCGGTGATCAGCAATGCTGACAATGAGACGCCGGATCTTACCGAGAGGGTTATCCGAGATCTCGAGAGCAAGACGAGTTGGTTTCTCCAAGATCAATTATACCAATCTGTTTTTACTTTCCGTTTAATCCCGTCGTTGCGATACGATAATGACGATTAATTTCCAGAGTTATCGCATCAGATTTTCCGGATCGTTCCGTTTCAAAGTTTCGCGCGATTCGCCAGGTTAGGAGGAGAACGTAATCCACGAATCGCGGCCGCTAATTTTGCGCGAGCACCGATGAATCTCAGCGCGCGATCCCTTCCGCCGGAGCGTGACCGCTCGCTAACGAACGTGAAGGGAAAAATGTCCGGCGACAGTCAGTAACGCCCGGTGGCGGTGACGTTATCGCGATGGGTTATCGAAAATAATTCCTCCTGCGCTAACACGCAGCACTGCAATGCACCGTTACATAAATTTAATCGGATACTCGTCGCGTGTTATCGTGACGGTCTCCAATTTAACGGGTTGTCGATACTTATTTAGTACACCGCGTGTGCGCCTCGATATTGCTTGATATTACCTTCCTCGAAAGATATTGATACGTCACGGTATCACTGGCGATAATCGAGAAATGTGTTGTGCGTGCAATTGATTAATGAAAATTAACGCGGAGGCAGCTGATAAATAATATATCGTTAATCATTAATAATCATTATGACGCTACATATATGCATGTTCTTATTACACAACGCTACATGATAATTATTACGCACGGCATTCCGGAATTATTTTCAATACATTTGAGCAAGCTATTTTAACGTTGTCGTTCATCCTCTTTATTCAGCAATTTTCGTGCGTGATGTCTCGATAATTTGAGGAAAATGTAATTGCTGAATCTGCAATTGATATTAAAGGCTGATTGCTGGCCACACGTGTGTACCATGTGAGAGATTGCGTTACGTTTTTGTGCGTTCAACTGCTGCAAAAGTGCAGGATGCATCGGCGTTCTTTGATCGAAGCGCCCAACTCGAGTTTTTCCACAGTAATGAATTCCCCTCCCTCTCCCTCAGAGTCCCCTTTCACCGTAAGTCGCGGTCTTATTTCCACGCGCCGCCAAAGTTTGATTGCAAACTCGCAATCAAGAGATTCCCCTTTGACTCTTTCGAGCGAATTCGTATTACCAGTTACTACACCCTTATTTTCGTTCACCCGTTCGCGAAAAGATTGCGCGACTCTCGTGCATCAATATTACACATTTTATTTCACCGTTACGCTCCATGTGGATCCACGACGACGAGCAACTCGATCGAGAGTCGACACGTCGCACTCCATGTGGCGATCTATAAATATAGTTTTCTTTGTTTACAATTCGAAGATAGATAAGCGCGCGATGGTGATCATACGGTACGTATCCACGTGTCGTCAGATGGCCGGCGGAGACCGATATCCACTTGATAATTGCGGCGGTGATAAGGATCCGACCGTTTCGGTCGGTGACTGGGGAACGATTTGCCGCCTCAGTAGATCCGATCCGATTGCGTGACGACGCGTCGATCACGATTCGGGCAGTCGTCTCTCATTCTCTTTCTCTCTCTCGCACGCATCGAGTCGATGATGAAATCGTTCGAAAATACATACAGCATACTGCGCGGATGCGCGTTGCGTCCCGCGTCTAAACGCCGACGATGTACATCTCACGCGGTTTCTCTACTTTCCGCGAATACGCGTCGCCGTAATACGCCAATTGTGCTAACATTTGCGATTCGTTTCCACTTTCTACAAACAGGCGAACGCGTTACCGAACCGCGGTTACGTTTATTCCTCATTGAGTACATTAGCAAAATATTATGAACTCCCCATTGTGATATGCGAGAGAAATGTCAACTACCGCACCGGCGCGCGGCGTGACGAAATTTCGCGAGCAGTCCGTGAATGATCCATCGCGGAGCTCTCTTTCGTCGGAAAGAAGAAAACAACTTTTTAGGCCGAAATGAGCTTTCACCGATACGCCGATTACACCGAAAGCTCGAGACCCGTGTAATAGCGCGCTGTCGAAATCGAAACTTGGTCGACGCGGTGGAAATATATCGCACTTTGAAAAGTTGCTCGTTTCACGAGATACGATAGGCCGGGTTGGATTAATAACGGACTCGGCGGCGTATTTTCTAACTCGGGCTCTAGCGCGAGTTGCGAGCAACATCTCCATTTATCTTCTCGTTTACTGCCACGTCATAACTCAAGATGGCTGGCGCAGGTATCGCCGACCTTTAATCGGTAGGGTCGACTCTGACGTACAGTTTAGCGAAAAGCCACTTCTGAGCTGTAGCTAGCCAGCAGGTGCAAGGTGTATTTCTTTCCGTTCCGCTCCTCTCGCTTCTGCCGGCCGGAGCGGTCGGCTTGTTTCTCTTCCTCGAGCGTTGCACGCGAGCGAGCGAGTGGCCACGAAGAAACCGGTAGCCGCCGATAATCAGCATGTTCCGATAAATTCGATATTCAAATCCCCCCTTGGAGCAACGTGCAACTTCCACGAATGAGCGATATCATGTGGCCGTATCTCGCGATTCTATCTTATCTCGCGCTGAGGAACGAGTGTCAGAAAACAGCGTCTCCGGAAGCGCATGATTTTATTACGTTCGAGAAAAAGAGCTTTCTTGTGGATTCCTCGGCGGATCGGCAACTGGCCTGTGTGATCAGTATTTTGTGTCGTGTCCCACACCTGCATTTCTTGCTATCTTTCGTTATTTCGAGATATCGCGAGCAAGAGACGACAGATTGATATGATTCTTCCATTATGCGGATGTTTTTATCACAATTAACTGTCGTTATCGCGAGATATGCGCTTTTCGATAATTGAAAATATATCGGCGAACATCCGTTGAGCGCAAAATAGCTGTTGCAAGTAGATTTTTTTCTCGCATCTTGCGGAGAAAGTCGAGGAACGGTTGTGTGAGAATAGAAAGATCAACAATATAGATTATTCTGAGCTGCTGCTTTTTAGCGAAATGATCAACTCTCTCCGCGAAAGCTCTTTGATCCGCGATGCAACGGCCTTGAACGCAACGCGAGCTGCGCATTGTTAAATGAATGGATTGTTTGTACGCGCGTGCGATTTTTCGCTCGGGGCGACGATTCGCCTTTACTCGCTTCTTCGGTAGTCCCTCGTTCCCTCTTCTTCGCAATATACGGGGTGTCTTATCGTCATCGGATTTCTTTCAATCATCTAAAAATACTTGTGTAAGCTTTTACTCCAGGATGAAGAAATAATAGTCTCGTATAAATGGAAAACAAATTAGTAAATCCTACGCCGATCAGAAACACAAATCCACCGACTTCACACTTTAGCAGATCAGCTGAACAATTCACTTATCGGACTCTCGCACTTTCCGATCTACTATAGCTATCTTATATACTCTCTAGCTCGCACTCCTGTTCTGCTCGTCCTTTCCTTTTCGGTTCTTCTCGAGATCTCAGCGTGTTCCTCTACCTGACCTTATTTGTGAGTTTATTTTGGCCTACACTGATCGATACGATAGTGTTTTGATTCGCTTTCGCAATACTGGTGCTTACACTTGGAATGAAAAACTGAAAGTGCAATTGCACGTTTCTTAGGTATTAGATATTGAAGCCAGGTAATTAACTGGTAGAGAATGATATACGCATGGACCGAATACGAACAAACATGTTTCGAAAGCACTTATTTTCGAGACAAAGTTTGTTCATCTCCAGAAATCGTTATGATTTCACATTGCGATGAAATATCGAAATATTGGAAATCACGCGATCATATAAAAAATTAGTATATACAATTCATATCTTGCTGTTTCAAAGACACGTCTCCGTGCATTATTAAGCCGTAATGACAATTTATCAAGAAGCGATGTTTTCTGGTTGCCTGATTGCATCTTTTAAGCTTAACTTAAAAGCTTCACGACGACCTCGCTATTAAAACGATCGCTGTTTTTCTTCGTTCGCATTCCTCTCCTTCTTGAGATGCAGACACAATGGAACACCGTGTGGAAAGCAATGCAGGTTGCACAATACCGGTCTATACGTTAGGGGCGCGAGTTTCTCGCGGATATAAATAGGACGCCTTGTCCCGTTGGTCTACGAAAGGAGCAAATGGATTATCGCGCGCGCACCGACCCTCCGACAACGACTTCTCGCTCTCTTCTCTCTTCTTTTCCGCTTCCTCGTCTCGCCTTCCTCGGCTTCTCCTCGCAGTTTCGCGCTTCTTTTGCTCGCGCGCGGCTCTCGGGGCCGCGTGGCTTTCTATTTGGCGTAGACGATGCCAAATCGTCGAGTAACTAAAATTACCGCCAAAGGTGTACGAACGCCTCCTTCACGCTGAGGGCTAGATCGTCATTAGAAAATAACGTCTACGTGATTCCTGTGCACTGTCGGCAATCACATACGAACTGCGCGTAGCAAAATTTTCTTCCCTCGAGAAGAAAAATGTCGCTCCTGTTGTCTCCCTCCATTCATAAAATAAATGTTTATGAATGCACTTACATATGGTTACATATATATCGTTTACGGAACGCGCATGTCCATTTGATTCTGTAAATAGAAAATATTTTAAACGTTCGGAATAAGATGAGCGTTTATTCGAGTTTTATATACAAGAGTTTAATCCGTAAACGCATCACATGTATCCACTATTATTCACGCGTAAATGTCCAATATTAACTTTCTCTTCCCCCTCCTGCTCCTCATTTTTCATTTTGCGTCGACGAATTCGTGCCTTTTTCAAGAGCGGAGCGTGGAAAGTAACTCGCGCATAATTAATGTAATTTGCTCAGAATTTTTGCGCGGGTCCGCGTACGCGCCGCTTGTACTTTTTAATTGCCGTGTAGGTAGTTAAAATATCTCGCGCCACCGCCGTATTTGGCTAATGACACTTCGCGAGCGAAACGAGCTCGCTCGCCCGGCGATGAGATTAAAACAGTCTCGCGATTAGTACTTTTCGTTTGCGGTCTGTACAATCGGCGCGTTATGCGCGACGTGACGCGCGGTTTGCAATTCCGCCGATACCGCTTCGCGGAAAAATCACGCTCCGCATTTATGACGACCGTGATCAACCGCATTCACGCGTACCGCACCGCACCGCAAAGAGTGAGCGTATAAAATATTCATCGAGTTGACGGAAGATTGTCTGTTTGCCGATCATACGACACTCGACACTCGGCGTTAGCTAAAGGCTTATTTAGACGGCGCGATCGTCGAGCGAGATCGCATAAAACTAGCTTACGCGCGACTCTCCGCTGGAGAAACTTTGTCGGGAGGTCGCCAACTTTGACGTTAGACACACAAGAAGATTTCTCGGTTAGTTCGCGACGATAGCAGCGCAACAATGCGCGCAAATATAGTTTTATGTGCTTGCGATATGAAGAATGTACAATATTAAACTTTCGAGATTATAGCGCTGTTTTGTCCTTAAGCTGGTTTTAATTTAGCATCTTACAGTGACGTTTCACGATCACGGTAGGCGTTCCGCGTCGTGCTTGTGTTCGTAACGCGCTATTTTCCATTCAAACATTTGCTCAGTTAATGACGCCGCGTGTCATTTTTTTTCGTCAACTTTACAACGCCTGCGTGAATGTCAGCCGTAACAACAGCAGCGGTAGCAGGAGCAGCAGTGAGTTGCATTAATTTGTATACGCGGAATGTCGCATCGTGATTTTATTCAGCGTCTCTCAGGAGCGTGTACGTGACACAAAGTTGAAACAATATTGTGACTACGTCGCGCAAAAGATCGTTACATTTAAATAGACGTTAAATAGCAGTCCCGTCATCCCGGGGCAAGTTTTAGCGCGAAAGGTCGCTACTTGCGAACCGATTTGCGAAAGGTCGGACGTCACGTCGCTCGGACTTTATGTATCTAAACCGGTGGAACCAGCCAGCCGGATTTAAAAGCGATTTAAAGTCCTGCTCGTAACTTTCGAACGACTACCGGTCGCGTCGCTTCAACTTCTCCCGCGCGCGAGCGCGCAAACAATCACACACATATGACGGAACATACGCGCGTGGCGGATTAAGCAACGGACGATTAATATCCTTTATCGGTATCATCGATTAGACGTAATCGACGTGTGTTACGCGCCCGATTGGTTTCGGCGATACATGAGTCACACGTCGTCCTTCGCTCGTTTTTGCCGCTCGCTATGAATAATGATCATCCTTTGCGTCAACATAGTCAACATCTCATACTGTACGCGGAATTGTAAAGAAGTGTTTCCCGCCATCGGCTTTTCGGTTCGATACAAAGAGACACGCACGCAAATGAAGCTGGAAGGTAATATATCTACGTTAACGTGTAAATACGTGCTAAAAAGAATTCCGCAAATCCGAGAAACCTCCGGACTTGAAACTTGACAAGAAAATCGGCAATTTCGCGCGAGCGAAGAAACGCTGTGGAATCGATAGCCGCCGTCGAAACCGTAGCAAGCGCGACGTGGCATATCACAGGGCGCAGTCGGCGATGCGTGCGTTTATCTGGCAGTTTAATGCTAACAAACGTGCGCGATTCGATCGCGTGTCGAGCACGATACGTGCGCTGAACGAGAGCGTACACAAGGGAGTAGGGTCTCTCTATCTCTCTCTCGCTCTTGTTCTGTGTCCCCTTTCCCCGGAGGGAATCGTGCGGGCTAGAAAATCATGGGGTGGCTTTACCACCTGGTCGGCCACCCTCTCTCCGCTCCCGTGGAGCACACGTGTGCACGCAGACGTGCACACTAACACACGTTACACACGCGCGCGCGGCGCACAATCGCACACGTACACGCAATCAGGATTCCCCCTCGCGATTGTCTGCTGCGCTCCCCGCGTGTCTTTCTCTTTCTCTCCCGCCCCTCCCGTCTAAAATAATGCAACACGCCACCGCGGCCCGTCTGCATACCAGCCGGAGGTACTATCACGCGATCCGCTCGTACGTATCGGTCACCCGGTATGGACTGTGTGCCCTTCGTAACTACCTGTCCTCCGTACCGGGACTAACTCGTTCGGATTCGAGTGCGGTGCTCGATTTCTCCCCTGGTGAGCTCGCCCTCCACCGTAACGCCAATTGCAGATATACAAGATAGGCAATATTGTGCGCGGTGCGACGATGGTAGGATAGTATTTCTTCAATTTATATCGTATGCACTCCGTGCGTGTATGTCTATGTACATTACACAGATAATGTAGAACGATGTACTATAATCTCGACATCGTATAAGGTAGCAACTTTTGCGCTCTATCCAGCGTGCGTGCGCTGCCTTGTTAAGCCATCATAGATTCAGTAAATATTCATTTCTACTCGGGTATCATTCCTCAGAGCAAGTACAAGGTTGATATCCTTGATATCTTGCTACCACACTTGATTCTTGCTCGGACATTTATTTTCAACTATTTCTCATCTGACTGAGATTAAACACAAATACACCTAGTTTTCGTAATCAGATATCATGTGATACTTTTTTTTAAATAATTCTCTATGGAAAAAGGTTCTTGATTTCTGTGAAAAGATACGTTATAAGGAGAAACTATTTATTTCTATTTATTTCGAGGAAAAAAGTTAACAGTTTAGGTAAATATGAATAAAAAGAGACAGAGAGGAAAAACTTAATGCGACCATCACGAAATACTTCACTTCGATTGCCTGGCGTATGAATACAACCAGGGGGTTAAGTACAGTCGTCGACAGAAAGGGAGAGCGAGCGAGAGAAAAAAAAAGAAAAATGCACGATCGCATGGGTATATACGCTGGGATTTATTGCCGTTCGGCGACGATAGACGCGATATTACGTTACGATAATTGTTTTCGATACGAGAGGCGTGTCGCGAGTATAGCCGACTGGCGCCCCTTGTCTCGACCCGACGGGGGTACTTTTTTACGGCCCCGCAACGAGCAACGAGCTTCGATCGACAGACGCACACCGGTCGGTCCAGATCGAAGTTCCGATAACGAAAGACGCTCGATCTCTCTCACCGCGCGGTTAAATCGAATACCTGCGGGGATTACTGGCGAAGAAGAGACGGCGATGCTCTTACTTTGCTCCTACTTTTAATCTGAAACAAAGTCCGACCAACATTCGGTAGTCCGGTTTGAAGCTCGAGAACGTTTCAGTTGACGATCCGACATGGAAGAATTATCGTTTGAAAAACGCCGATGAATAACGTGACGAATGTAGTTCAATTAACGTAGGAAATAAGACAGATGGCGAATGACGCGAGAGTCAATATTAATCGAATCTGAAACGATTAATGAGAATTAATAAAAAACAAAAACAATTAATGAGAATCACTTTGGAGATTTCCGGGCATTGTTAAATGTCGTGGTATTCCGCGTGCTTTATCGAGCGACGAAAATAGTTTCCGCTGAGCGCGCGGATACATTATTCGACAATTATAAATTCAAATTGATATGTGCAATTTAAATGAATTTAAATAAAACGCAAACTTATTTATCGGCATTCCATCGATTCCCACGCGGGAGCGTTTTAAGCAGGCGGATGCCGGTGCAATCGCTTTGATGATCTCTTTGCGCTCGCAGACGGAAATCGGCAATGAGAAATCATTTACCTAGCGCGCGTGCCTTAACGCGCGGCGCGTAGGGTTAATCGCCGCGGATCAATCGACTAGAAAGTCCCGGGAGCGCGAAAAAGTCTCGCTCGATAGCGGATTTCTCGTCGTGACGACCTCCGGCCGATATCCCGCCGCCGTATTCTCCGAACAGCTGCTAATTGTCGCTTGATATTTTCTAGAAAGCTCAGGAGGATCGACAGGCATGCCGATCGACGCTGGTACGAGAGCAGGGTCGCAAGGATATAAACAACGATTCTTGCCGCTGTACAATGGCCGCTTCTTATCGGCCCCACTAAGAGATGTGATTTAACGCGCCGCGAGTCGCGCGCGGGTATCGGCAGGTCGACCGGTTAACTAGAAAGTTGAAATATCTGCAGGAAGTCACGCTAGATTTCTCGTATGAGTTGGTGGTCTTAGGAGCGATTTCGATCGGCGCGAGGTCAGCGTGCGAGCAATTCGCCAAGGCGATCGAGAAGTTCCTTGTTGCGTTGAAGAAGTCTTGCGGTTTACGTGCGCGAGCGTACGTACACACGCACAGGTGCGTGAAACCCGCACCGTTAAAACACGCACGATATAGAAATATTTCAGCGCGAGAAGATTGTCATAAATGTTTTATTGCTCGTTTCCTCTCTTGTCTCGTAGATAATTTCTCGCTTGGGTGTCATGTATGATTGGATCGTGGGATTTGGAAAGTTGGAGTTTTCCGGACAGTCTCCCATCCTCTCGTAGCTCACTTTTAATTCTTCGCAAAGCTGCATTCTTTTGTTTTCACGTCGCGGCTCTAACTATGCGGTGCGCAATTGAATCGACAATTTGTTATTCAATTCGTGTTGAATAATTTTTAAAACGTGACACACAGACATGATTTGTGAAATAATTTTGATATCTAGAGAGTTATCAATCATCAGAACGATTTAACAATATTGTTGGCATAAAGCGAAATTTGTAACGTTCCAAGTACTGGTTTACAAGGTAAATAAATGTTCGCATTTGAAGGATGCGTGAGATGCGAAATCACTTCGATTATTTCTCCGGAAATTACCGGAAGATTCTTGAACGTGAGATATTTGACGCGCGGCGATGTAATAGGTCGTCTCTACCTGACGAGACGGGAAGCCGAGAGTCGAAGTGAGACGACACTGCCGGCGAGATGGTGCCAATTTTATTCCAAGGATGAATAGAAGCTTATAGCCTCGGCACTATTTCCAACGGTCCATTAGTTCGTTGACTAGGAGAGGAAAAATGTAATAAACCGCGACACGTCGCGTCTCTTCCTCCGATGCGATATAGAACCTTCCGCGCGCGCTGCAGAAAAATTAAATTGCTTCGCCTTCTTTTTCCGTCCCTGCCGTCCGCTCCCGCCTCGTCTTCTTTCCCGTCTTCGTGAGTAACGTAGATTCAAGATTCGCTATTCAACTCGACAGGGCTTCCGCATGGAAAACTCCCGCTTCCGCATCCTTCCGTGTAAAAAGCCTTTTGCCTTTTCCCTTCATCTGCAAATGATGATGAATTAATGTGGAGAGAAATCAGTCTACTAAAACATTTATTTAGACTTATCACCGTTTATTTCTCCGTCATTAGAAATACATAAATCGTTCAACGAATAATTCCGAAAGTACTGTGCACACAAAAATGTAAAAAATGTAAATAAGTGATGCATCGTGTTCTATCGGGAGAATAAATTAAATTATACTCGGTTCATTATACATAATCGCTATTAGATTCGATCCATATATTGTTTCATGTCTTAATTAATTCCTTGCAACGTGTATTCGCACAATCTACGCGGAAATTCGATCGAGGCAAGCGAAACGCGTTGGAAACGAGTTTTACAGTTACGGTCTGGTGTTTACTAGGATCTTCCATGTTTTTCCTCTCTCTCTCTCTCTCTCTCTCTCCGTTCTTCTTTCACGATTGTTACCACCAACGTTGTTCTCGTCGTCGCCCTCGTCGTCGAGGACGACGACGGTATAGCATTAACACGCACGAATGGAAATTGCAGCGTCCCGGTCATCCCAACGTTTCGTGGGCACGTTTACGACGTCGTTTCCCCCGGTTTTAATGAACAATGAGAGCAACGCAAGATCCACCCGCGCACTTCCCCGCCTTGTTGAATTACGCATCGTCCGGGACCATGTTGATTAATACTCGTAGCGTGGCGATAGCGAATTCCCCGAGAGAACGTGTCGAACAATAAAATTCGGGAAGCGCAACCTTGAGGAACGAGAGAGAAAAAAAGAAGCGCGCACGTGTAAAAAAATTATTATTTCGTTCGCACATCAGAATGAAACGAAGATGTATATACTCGAAGATGATTATTTGCCTTTTTGCCGACGATTTTTACTTTCTTTTTCCTGTTTTCTTTTCATCTGTTTTAAAAATAAGTAAAATACGTATACGAGAGCGCAAGTTTTTCCCCCCAAAATTTTTCTAATTTTCGAACTTACTAGCTTACCTACTTTGAGACTGCCAGTATCACGATTCGTTCGTGCGGCTCGTCGTGCTTGGAGCTTTATGGATGTCGGTGAACGTGTCAGGGTTTCTTCAGTGCGCACGGGACCGATCCGTGCGCTTTACCTGAGTTCACCGTGGAAAATCACCTACGAGGGGAACTTTCTAAGTGCACGCTGCATAATCCATCGCATGTCGGACCGCCGTTGTGTACATACACATGTGTGCGCGCGCGCGCGAATGTATAGTGTACAATCAACTTTCGACCTCGATGGAAATGTAACAGGTAGTCCGTTTCTGTAGTAGTCTTTTTCTCTCTGTTTCTCGCTTTGTTCGGTAAGAAAATACGAAGAAAATCACGCGAGTTGCAACTATATACGTATACGTAATATATTTTATGCAATCATCGTTCACGCGCGCTCTGCGGAAAATACAAAGATCGTTACGGTCGCGGTAATCGCACTCGTCCATCTACCGTTCGATTCGACACTGCACTTTTACAGATTTACCGGCCTGCGGTCCCTCGACGAAATGGTATTTAATCACAGGCTGCGCGAAAGCCGCACGTAATCGTCACGAACTACCAGCTTTCTGCAGATTCGTTGCCGCGCGTGCCATGCGGATATGTTAAATCGTCATTGTTTGCTGGCACATGTCGGAGGCTCTTCTCCGGAAACCGCAAGGTTAATTAAAAAGACTCAGAGGCGTATATTCATGCAAACAATGTTTCTTTGCTCGGCAGTTTTCCAACGACGGACACGGGATTACGTCAGCCCTTCGATTGCGCTCCGTGTTATTTTTCGCTCCGCGAATTACGATCACGATCACGATCGCGCCGTCGATCGATGCTCCGAGAATTTTCGACGATGTCCTTTGGCCCGGTGAACATTAAACCGTTACATCCCCCGTAGTACGAACGAGTGCCATGTTATGTCCCATTGTTGAACCGGTAAAAAGCAGATAAAGCTGAGTGATAGGTGCAGGTCTTACCCTCGACAATGGAGCTGAATTAATTTTAATAGCGTCAGAGTAATCGCGCTGCGCTGTAACGTGTCCGAATAACCCAATTGCGCGCGTCTCTTATTGTTAATCGGCCATTGTGCCAGCGAACATTGTAATTATAACTTTTCATTTGCGCTTATTGTACATTTGCGTCTCGTGTTCTAGCAAAGACCGAGATGGCATCGATGACAACGCGTATCTGTGTCTTCGCCGTTTCGAACTCGATGCGAAGTGGGTGAACGACGAGAATTTCTAGGAATAATTGTTAACCGTGAACGAATAATAATCTTACATTCGCGAGTTCCACGAAGGCCGCTCACCTACGCTTGGAACTGTACCAAAATCGCGCCGCGCGATGGTAACCGTCCAGAAATTACAGCGGTCGTCTACTTGATGGCCTACGCTCGTGCGATGCGACACTTTAATTACCATTACCCCGACGATTTCCCCGCCGACGAAGATTCACAAAGTTTACGTGCCGTTTCGACTCTCCACGCACATTCAACCGGTTTAGAAGTACACGTGTTCAAAGTTCCACACTGTTGCTCGCTACTCCACTAAACTATTATTTGCTTACACACGAGGATATATACCGCTGCCTTTTATCGATCCAATTCGGTCAATTTTGGGAATTGGCGTAGCTGGATTTTCCGATTTCAACGGACCGCGGATCTTTTTGGAAGCCGATCAGGAAAACACAACTCGTAATCGTATAATTTTACACGCGTGTTTGATGTATAAAAATGAGAAAAATATTAAAATTTTTATTATATTTAAATATTTTAATAACTTTTAATAAACCGGAAAGAAATTTATTAAAATGGTTAAATATACTATACAAGAAATTTTATCTTTTCTATCTTTCGCTACCTTTCTAAATTTTCTCGACATTCTCATTCGTAGTATTTATTTTTTAAACTCTGCGAAACTCTGCAGACTTGCAGTCTCATTTGTTGCAGCAGCGATGTTCACAAATTTTATCGTTCGCACTTAAAATACCGACCACCGGCTTAGTTACTTCTCTTCTCTCTTCCGGTGTCCCTTACGACGCTTCTGAGAAGGAGCACTTCGTAATCGGACTCCGGAATATAGTGTCATTTTCATGTGTTATTATTGGTCCCTGGACCGGATTAGATTAACGCAGCAGTCATTAGCGTTTGCGTCATGTTCCTACCGAGATAGCTCATTCGCTTACTTCTTCCATGCCCTCCTTCTCCCCCGATACTCGTTCTTACTTCGTCCTCTAGCTCGGTGCTTGATTTGTCACACAGTGTGCCATCCGCCCGTCCATCCATGTCAACATGGTCATTAGTCACGAAACTGGCGTTGATTTTGTACTTGTTATTTGTACTATTTATGCATTTGGTACTCGTAATCCCGTTTCCTTTTATATAACTATCATTCGCGAGATAATTCAATGATCTCGATCGTTTGAGAACGCACTTTTGTGGTTTGCTCTTATTTCTACGTTGCTCTTCGTTGACGTAACAGACCACAGACCGGCGTTCGTGAAACGGTACTTTCCGTTCGCGCACTAATTCGCCCCTTCTTCACTTCTTTTGCGATGCTCCCTTTGCTTCGCTCGCGCGCGCACGGTTTATCATAACGCCCGTGTCCGGTCTTTCTCTCTCTCTCTCTTTTAGTGGCTCGTATGCTGCGACTCCTCGTTCCAGTTTTATTTTTACGCAGGGATGGATTTATTTCCGACGGTATAGCTCGCGTTCATAGGACCGTGTACGGATTGTAAATTTATCAGCGCGTCGTCCGCACCGCGCTGGGCAGATGGACGTAACGTGGTTTTCTTTGCGTCTTTCCGCAATCTCTCGAACGATTTTTCCTACTTCTACAATTCTAATTAGCTGTCTCTCTCTTTTTTATGACATTTTTTTACGATGTGCTAAGAGGTTGCCGATAAATCAATGCGGATAATTAAAATAAGTAAGCGAAAAAAAACTCGGAATATAATTCTATTAATATTCTATTAATTCTATTAATAAATCACATTAAATCACGTTAAATATCAATCACAACCGATTAAGTGGAAATTTGCAATTGATTAATCCAAGTGACGTTTTCTGAAGAAAATAAAACGCGCAAAGGAATAATTTAAGGATACTTTTAATGCGTGACATGTCATAATTACAGTCATTAAAATTGATCAGTCAGCTTTAATGAGATGAGAAACGATACATGCTGAGTTACACGTCGCTGTACTTTATATTTCTCCAATAATTACTGACTATCTTTTTTTACTCGTGCTCACCGCGAGAGTAAAAATCTCTGCTGTCCATTTTCCGACGACTCAAGCGGTGATAAGGACGCGCGTGATCCTGAACAAGCAAACCCTCGCGAGCGGTTTCATTAGGACTCGAGTCTGGCTCTCGGAGTCTTCGGGTTTGGTTGGTTCTCTTGGACGGAGGGCCGTCTAAGTTTATCCACGTTATTTCTGGCGGGAGCTGACGCACCGTTTTTCTCCTCTCCTTTTCTCTCCTCTCCCTCTTCCAACGGTCGGTTGCTTCCGAAGAATTATCCCCGTGTACGTTCGAGCAAGACGCGATACGAGTTAACCATCGGCCGAAACCGTCCGGTCTTTTCTTTTCTCTCTTTTTCTCCTCCTCTCTTTATCGAGAAAAAAATTGTTCGTCGAGTTACTTAAATTAAATAAGTTATTCATATCTTTGTTCACTTGTCGTCGAATATTTAAGCATGCGTGCGTGCTTAAGTTTAATGATCGATGATTATTAATATCATTATTCAGTGTTTTGAGTTGGTTGATGATGCATTTTATTGTCTTTTGGATATTGATATTTACATATCGACGATGAAGTAATGAAGTGGCGAAAATTCGCATCAAAAGAGAAACGACGATACTTTCGCTATCGTGAAACATCATAATTATCCTTAGACTGGCTCGACAGGTCGAGCTAGTTTCGTTCACTTCCGTGAATACCTGTTTTCGAGCCCTTCCGAGCTACGACGTATTTTAAACGATGATTGTCGCGCGATTCCGTCTCATTTATGTGCGCGGTACCCTCCTCGTAAATCCGTCACTTTGCACCCAGCAGGAGCAAGCGTGACATTTCCGCATCGTGTATCCCTCTAATTGATATCGGGAGGGGAGCCGACTTAATGTGATCCTCGCGCCGTATCGACGTCGCTGGGCAAGAAGAGAGGAAAAAAAGAAAAGGAGAAGCAACGAATACGTAATCGCGCGACGGCGACGTTTCTCAGACCGTCCACTTATATTTAGATATTCGCGGCATTAATATCTCGAGTCCGTCTCCCGAGCATTCGTCCTCGCGACACGTTACCACTCCGATTTGCAGCGGAATCGGCCACGCGATTATTGCCCATCACAAAGTACGGTTGCATCAAACCAACGCGTTATATTTCAGTTATACCGTTATGTAATATCATCACCATCCTTCTGAACAACTGCTGGAAAAATACAAGTCTAGAATTTCACGTGTAATACGTCGATATCGGCAAACTTGCCTATTAAGGATATCGATTTCTTCAGACTACATTGTCAATTAATTCAATTTCAGTTCATTGACTGCACTTTCCACGAGTATACGCGCCGTTTCACATACATAATATATAATACACATTTCTTCTTCGATTCACGTTAAAAATATCGAGCCTTCGAGTTTCCTAGGCAGATGCTGCGTAAAAAGTGCAGGCTGAAACGCGTGAAACGTTGAAGCTTGATGGACGTGAGGCTCGATCGGGCCCGTTGATGCATATACACGCACGCGCGTCGATGCGTGCGGAAAGTATGAGGAAAATATATATAGGCGAGCAGGAAAAGATTAAGTTACCGAGGTTCACCTGTTAGTCTGAAAACTGAGTACACGACTGCGGTAATCCGTGGCTCAATGCACACTTCGGCTCGTTCTTGCTCATTCCCTCCCATCGTCTCTCCTTTCCTCTCTTATCTTGCTGCGTTGGTGTTGGCAGACGGTGTCGGATTAAACGCTTCCAACATTGCCGTGTCAGTTAGAATCGTCATTCTCGAGCTCGCGAGTCGAAAGAAAGAAGTTGTGAATATTTCCTGCCGCTACGACAATTTGCACTTTATTATTTATGTTGCTTTTATCGATAGTATCAGATCAAGAAGTTTGTGACGTATGCTTACGTGAGACGTTCTAAAAATTACATGACAATATGGTATGTCAATATTTTTGATTTGTTTTATAACTCTCGCATCTCCTGAACGTGTACAATATCAATTTATAATACAGATTTGAGATTCTCGTCTTATACTTGTTACTTTATTCTTCTCTCTGCACAAAATTTAAAGCATCTATAAAGAATAGAGTACGAATAGAGAAATACACTCTCGAATGCAAAACATGACGTACCACGCGAGTTTGCCAGTCGGGACCCTACTTTGAACTGGAATAAAAATAGTCAGTAAATAACATGCACGTTACGCGAGGGGTAGACTTTATTTATATACCCCCAATAAGACACCCAAGAAAGCGCGTCGATCAAAGAACCGACGCGTATTTAGATGACGCGACCGAAAGTCGCGAGACGGAAAGCTCGAGTTTTCGGTGTCCCGCTTTGAATGTCGTAATACGTTTATTTGCCTCGGACGGTCGCGGTATTCGCAAATCATAATTTTCATTCAGTGGCACTCGTCTCGGAAACGCATAATGGAACGTTAACGAGCGGAACGCACTCTCGTATATTCAAATATATCTCCTTCCTTTTAACGATACACCTCGTCTGCCTTAATCGTCAATACCACGCATCGGGACCGTAATGACGATCAGATTGCACGTGCGTCTTCATCGCGGTAGCGAAACCGATTCCCCGAAATTCGGCGGGAAGTCCTCCTCCCCTACATCCCCGGGCGTTTTCGGCATCCGCGACGCGCGGGAATATTTCGGCGCGAGGAGAGAATAATAACACAGCTCCATAATGGCCATGTAAAGGTTGCGCGGGCCCACGTCCTATCCTCGCGACGGTGGAGAGCCTGATCATGGGGCCCCGCGTGTGGCTTCACGCTCACTCGTTCTTCGTGAATTATTCATCGGGGCCGTATCAGCCGTTGGACCCTCCGTTCATGTGAGCGGTTCGTCAGCCTATACATATGTATACGACGAATATCCGCGCGCACGTGTACACGTAGCTCGATATAGCGCTCATCTTCCCTTTCACGCGTGTCGCTCGTTTATTCGTTCTCTGTCGCCGACGCACGAAAGCGCTAAAACGCGCTCCACGTCTCGAAACACTTGTCGAAATAATCGTTCGGTTTTACGCTTCTGACGAGCGCGGCTGTAGTTTACGTGCTACGGTTTCGTCACGGTTTCCCTCTCTTTCTCTTCTTGGAATTCGAAATTTCGGAAAAGAAATGTAAGAGAAAGTGTGATTAAACGAGAATTTGCAGCGACAGTGGCTTTTCTCCCAAGCTTAAATTTTTTAATGTAAGTTCATCCCGAAATTGCTGAAATGAGTCAACCTTAGCTTGATTACAGAGTCGCTTTGATTGATGAGAGAAAATGCGATAAGACCCTACGCAAACGTCGGTTAGCGGTACTCTAGTTGCAGACACAAAGCGCGACTGCGATGTTAGACGAGTAGTTATAGGATACCATTGTTTTTATGGTGTAGCTTACGAATTCTCCGGAGACGAGCCTCGACCTCGTCCGATAAGCGCGAACCCGTGTTCCCGCGGCTGTATTTTCGTCGCTCGCTCAATTTTTCGCTATTTTTCGCTAGAGAAAAGCACCGTGGGACATCGCGACTCGTCCCGCCGAGAATTATCGCGCTCTTTTTGAGCGAGAGAGAAGGATGAGGCGATGCCGGGCACTCTTTAGTCAGCCTTACATAACGTGGGCGGCAACTTGGAGGCGCACGGCGCGGCAACAGGCGAGCCTTGCCAAACGAACGATTAACCTCGAACTTGTCGCGACCTCCGTCGTTTACGAACTCCGTCCGACACGTTACTCCAGTTTCTCGCAGCGATGCCGTCGTCACGTCGAAATGGCGGTTCATGTCGACCGCGTCGCAATGAAAAATGAAATAATTTTACATATGAGTGCGCGTGCGAGCGAGCGCGAAAGACCGCGCTTAACTTACAATTAGCGAGGCGCTTGTATAACATTGTCGCTGCAAAAATAATTTCTTGTTGGCCAACTACATTGTACGGCGTGTCCTAAGAACACCTTGAAGAACTTACATTGCTTCACAGGACTTACATCGACGATGATTTTCGCCAAGATGAACTATTCAACTTTTGCCCGCATCAAATTCTTATTTCTGCGCTCTATTCGCGTGATTTTGTATTTCTATTTTTGAAGAAACAGTTTTTGGCTTTACGTGATCCAAAAGCGGAATGTTTTGAAATCGACGGTTGTAATCTTAATGTATTTATAGCGATGTTTGACGCCTAATTGTAGAGACATCTGTCAATTATCTTGGCAGAGCAATAACTGTCGCTACATATACGCTAAACCGCTAAATCTGTATCGCGGCGATTTTTGAATCGTTCATTTATATATTTTCGCAAACAATTTACAACCTTTGGTTTCATTTGTAAACCAGATGCTACAAAGCCATCAACGTCCTACGCGGATAAAAATATAACGGTAATCCATTTGGAAACCATGACGTTTAATCGGATGTCCACTTGCCCGCCTCAACAGTGAGATAATTGTTACCGTTGAAACGACAGAACGCGCCCCGGTCATTCGCCGAGCGTTTGTGGCGAGCGTAAAAATCGTGAGGTGACAAAGCGTGTAGGAGACGCGGTTGCACTCGAAAGCTGTAAAATATCCGGGTGTTTAGCGCGCTTTTGAAAACGATCAAATCCCCGGCCGACCTGACTGATGTGGCCCACATGTGTTCTGCGTCGGCCGAGCGTGTAATGGCAAAACGGCGAGCGGTGGCGAGCGGGCGGGCGGCGGCGGCTTAGCATCATTGAAAGGTCAACACTACTGCCGAGAGTGCACACTTGTCGCCCGGCTCGTTTACAATGCACAGTGCATTGTAACGACGGACACGTCGCGCGTCGCTTTCCTTCGGTTCGTTCACCCCGCACCGAAATATGTTTCGGGAGTATTATATTATACGAGAGAGACGAGAGAGAAGAGGTAATGTCGTTGGACGGCGAAAAGCACCGATTCAGATCGTGATCAGGAACATGCAGGAAGATAGCTAGATTATTCCATCCTCGAATTTCGAATAAATTCTACAATTTTGGATATTTAATGTTTCGAATAAATTTGATCAATCGATCACTGGCTTGGGGGTGATTGAATATTCAAAGCTTGAATATTCGGATTGTACCGTCGCTTTATCGTGATATTATTTATTCAAGAGTTTGAATGTTGCAAGCTTTTTAAATCGCATCCGGGAAATGTTGATAGCCTGATAGACGTATCGCTGAAGCAGCGTGAAATCTGGAACGATGTTGAAATGATTGAAAATATAATTCCGAGTTTCTGTATGATAAAAATAGTACAATTTATTTATCTTACTATCCTCGATTGTCATGTGATATCTGGGACACTTTATTATCGATTGTTCTCATTCGATACATCGTGTGTTTTTTTTTTAAACTCAGCGATTATTCGGCTCTTTTTCAGTACCCGCGGTGCTCATTTCTCGAGTACGATAAACTTACAGGTTCTATTCCAGAGTGTTCGCAAAAGCACCTCTGTGAAGTTAGCACCCCAATTGCAAAATTTTGATATAATTAATAGAGTTCTGGCTCTTCCCCAAAGAGTTCTAGAGTTCCTGATACGTTTTGAAAAGAGTTCCGGCGATTAAATATAAAAAATCAGGATTTGAAGATATGGGGTGCCGCCAACTTCACGTTTTTGCGAAAGGAAAATTGGTCATAACTTTTTTATTTCAAGCCGGAGCCAAAAAAGTTCTAATACTTTTCGATGGAACTCTTGTAGCGCTATTCAGAACCCTCAAGAAAATATTAAAAAGTTTTCTTCGTTTAGAAGAAATTAGAAAATTTCTCTTCTGGAAATGAAAAATCGCTAGAACTCTTTCAGTTTTGGTTTTAGCGCTTCGAGTCTTAATAATAATCGTTAGAACTCTTGAAGAGCTACCCAGAACTATCAACAGAACTCCGAATTTGTTAAAAACCTTTTTTGACCCGAGGAACTCAAAAAATTAAAACTAAAAAATTATGTCGAACCATGTATCAACTTTTGCAGAAGCTTTGAAGGAACATTGTCTCTTGACGTACTTTTTGTGCTTATTTTTCTCGTAAAATACTTTCCGGCAGCGAAATGAGAAATTACTTGTATTAAGTTCTAATTTATTATTGCACTTTGGACACTGTACTTCCTTATGTATTAACTTATGCTCTATTAAGAACTCTATCACTATGTATTAAGTTATGTTCTATTAAAAAATAAAAAAAAAACGATTCCAAATAGGTCTTCAATTCATGTGAAGCGAGGTCCCACGCAAAGTAAAGTTCTATATTGTAACTTCCACGCAGTACTTTTGGACATAGTTTGTGTGTGTGCGCGCGTGCGCGCAAACAAACTATGTCCAAAAGTACTGCGTGGAAGTTACAATATAGAACTTTACTTTGCGTGGGACCTCGCTTCACATGAATTGAAAACCTATTTGGAATCTAATTTGCATTCCAAGTACACACGCGTTTAATTTCGCGCACTTTGACGTCACCGCGCATGCTCAGTCAGTGTGCGCTACGCCCGTAGACCGCCGGTATGACAGATTTCCTAACCCCGAAACTGTCATTTTTCAGTAGGTGATAACTTTCTTTCTAGTTGAGAGCGACGATTTTCCTTCTCGCAATCGTATTTTTTCATCAAAATAAACGATATTGCAAAGTTAGAAGGAAATCGGTGAGGAGGCCCGTCTCCTTAAGTATTACCGAGTCGAAGCGCTAAAACCAAAACTGAAAGAGTTCTCGTCAATTTTAGTTTCTCGACCTGAAAATTTCTAAGTCCTTCGGGTTGACAAAATTTTTTTAACAAATTCGGAGTTCTGATGAGAGTTCTGGATAGCTCTTCAAGAGTTCTAACGATTATTATTAAGACTCGAAGCGCACAAACCAAAACTAAAAGAGTTCTAACGATTTTTCATTTCCAGAAGAGAAATTTTCTAATTTCTTCTAAACGAAGAAAACTTTTTAATATTTTCTTGAGGGTTCTGAATAGCGCTACAAGAGTTCCATCGAAAAGTATTAGAACTTTTTTGGCTCCGGCTTGAAATAAAAAAGTTATGACCAATTTTCCTTTCGCAAAAACGTGAAGTTGGCGGCACCCCATATCTTCAAATCCTGATTTTTTATATTTAATCGCCGGAACTCTTTTCAAAACGTATCAGGAACTCTAGAACTCTTTGGGGAAGAGTCAGAACTCTATTAATTATATCAAAATTTTGCAATTGGGGTGCTAACTTCACAGAGGTCGCAAAAGCGACTCGAATGCATATTCGAACGTTCGTTCAGTCGAGTCACTTCACCGCGATACAATTTTGTCTCGTCGCGTGTGGTCGCGGGCGCCCCAATTAAACTGGCCAGCACGAAACGAATCCCCGATCTCGTCGTCCGTTTCCATTTTCACCAACTCCGAGCTCGTTGTATTTACGTGTCAATTCTGCGCGTTCGATTCGGCGGTGAATTTGGGGGCGGGTTGAGGGGAAGAAAGAGCGCAGGGGTGGGTGGATACAGCATCATCGGGGTATCTAGAATTCGAAGCCGAGCCGGTTCGTTTGGCGCAAAGCCAGACCGACTTACCCAATTAGGTTTCATCACTGGGTCGGCAGCTTTCCTGGCTGCCAATATTTGCAATACCTAACTAAACTGATCCAATTATAACCAAACCGCCGCTCCATCACCCGATTGACATATAGCCGCGCGCCGTGCGCCAGATACGAGACGAGAAGCCGTGCTGCCTCGCCGCACATCGACGTTCATCGTCATCATCGTCGTCGTTGTCGTCGTCAGCGAGCGCGACACGTGCGTTCGGCTATATAACTTGGCGACAGGAACGACGTCCGTGATAACTTTGGCTTCTACGAACGTGATTGAGAGGTTGACACAGATAAGACATTGCGCGCTACACACCGCGAAGATTACGTTTCCGCCAAACGGCAGTCTCTTGCGCCAAAGTCGCGCAATTTTTGTGTTTCTCTGTAAAAAGTCACGGAGAACCTTTATGACGAGACTGAATGTAAACGCTCAATTTACAAAAGTAACAGAATCGCACCACATTGTGCCTTATGTCTGTTTTCTCTTTGATCATTCTTGGCGACTGTTATTCTTACGATCACGCGTTCGTCACCAAAACCTCGTTCTCCGAATAATAAAATCTCGGGCAAAAAGTTTTCTCAGACGATGTCTGGGTCCAATCGAATTCGCATTTTAGGACATCGTGCGAAGGACTCTTCTTGTTCCTTGTCTGCCGGAAACGGCTCTTCCTCCCTCTAGTCGCCGTCCGTTCCCTCGAGGAGTCTTCCTACGGAACATTCGCGAGTTTCCTGCAGCTCGTTAATTTATTCCCCGTCGATAGGTAGGTCCTCTCTCCCGGATTCCCGATCGCGCTCGCACGTACGTACACATACACACGTGCGCACGAGCGAATGTGTAAAGCTTTCGAGGTCCGAGAACAGAGTACGTGGTAGTCCATTGGCATTGCAGCCAGTCCAGCAGGAACGTATCTACGGAGAGAGAGAGAGAGAGAGAGAGAGAGAGAGAGAGCACGGCAGGGAAGGAGCAGGGGTGCATCGAGTGTCTATAAAGGAGAGTGCGACGGAGGAAGGCCAAGGGGTGGCACGAGAGGTAAGCGCCGGAGGGGGGGGGGCAGAGAGTTCGCTCGCCGCTATTCCGGGCATTCGATTTGGTATTTTTCTTTGTGTATCGCGGATAGTTGAAATTGTTCCGCAAGCAGGGCATTGATATATCGTCCCGCGGGTCCTTTGAGCTGCCCGCGCGGCTCCGAATTATCGTTCGCGTACTCTCACGGAACTGCGCCCCCTTCGCCTTCCACCCTTGCCGCCCTCCCTCTCTCTATCTCTTTCTTCTTCTGCCCTGTGGCCTTCTTTCTTCTTTTGGCACCGCGATCGCACTTCGCATCGTACGCTTCTGGTCTACCCCTTTCTCCCCTATAGCCCCAGCCCCCCTCTGTCCGAACGCGGACTACTGGTCAATTTATCTGGCGGGACCCTCGCTTTATTTCATCCGTAGCTCTCGAAATGCAGCTGAAAGGCTGCGTCCTCCAAGCGGACAATTTTCTCTGTCCTCCCTTCCCTCGTTTTGCATACTTTTCACACAGTTGCTCTTCCTCTCGATAGTCGATCCTCCTATTTTACAAACCGCTGTCTCCCGGTGTCGTGGCGTCGCGCTTTGATTTGGAAATTTGTTACAATTACTTTGTTTAGTCGCCACAATATATTCGTTTTAGTTAATCCTATTTCTCCGAAAATATCGACATTTTTATCGTTAATATTAAAATAAAGGATTATAAAACAAAATAGAAACATTCGACACATCGATTTCAGATATTCCGATTTTTTAGAATATTATAAGAATTTTTAATGTATAGTACAGTTTGGATTTTACTAGAACGCTGAAACTATGGTTAATTTTTGCGACAAAAAATGTTTCTCAGTTTACATATTATATAGCCATTTGGTTTAATTAGAAGCGATTAAATGTATCTTATTCATCTTTTGCCTCTTTTCCGTACTCATCTCTCCGAATGAACGAACGGTCCGTGCAGCCACTGCTTTGTCGTTCTTTCGCACTCATCGACTTGTCGAACGATTATCCTGTACCACCGGTTTTTCACGCGGTAGAATGGCAATTTTATAGGGTTCTTCTTCCTCTTCCCGCGCTCTCAGCCTGCTCCGGTATATCGGGACTCTGAAGGACCACGGCGGCACGAGAGAGCTTCATTCTTGCCTCTCGATTTCAGTCCCGCGCCTTCTCCCATGAAAGAACCTGCGCGAAGCATCCTGGCTCATCCTGGAACTATGGCGCGCGATGGCTTTCTACTCCCTTTTTTATCCTCTCGCTTTCTGTCTCGCTCCCTCTTATCCGCTTACAGCGAAAGTCCGAGCTCCCCTTTGTGTGTAACGGTGAATCACGAAAGGGCGAGGGGGCCAGGTCGACCGCGAGAGAAGAAGGGGGTGAGGAGGAGGAAGAGGAAGAGGAGGAGGAGATGGTGCTGGTGATGGTGGAGGAGGACGAGAAGGGTCCGGAGAGTGGCGTGGGAACAAAGGAAGGCGACGAGGAGGAAGATGCAGAGAGACGCCGCATCCCAGACCTTCCCTCCCGAGCCCTTCTGTCACCCTCTCCCTCTCTCTCTTTCTCTCTGTGTTTCATCTTACTCTCCATCTTGGTCTTTCTCTTTGCCGTCGTCGTAGCTCCTTCCCTCACCCTGGACCTCTTCCGCGCTTCCACGATCTATCTTCGAGCTTCCAATAAGAAGAAGTAAATCACTCGAAGAGAAGAGGACGCGCGGCCACGCCGTCGCCGCCGTCGTGTTCGTGATCGTCGTCGCCGTCTTCGTCTTCGTCTTCGTCTTCGTCGTCGTTTTCGACGATCGATCGTTTTCGGGCGAAATTATTTGCCGTCTCGCGTACACGATCATCCGTTATTCTCCCCTTCCTCCTTATCACGTTAAAATTAATCTCCGTTGTCCGTAACTAAGTACCGCATGGCGCGGCGCGGCTCGTTCCCGCATCGTCGCGAAAGGAGCGCGGCGCTATAACGAGAAATTGACATAAAGGGGGCCCGGGTCCTGGGGTCAACCAGTCAAGTAGCTCCCCGGCCGACGCCCTCCTCGTCTCGCGTCTCTGTTTCTCCGTCTTTTGCTCTTTTCTTTCTATTATCTTTCTCTTAGAGCTCCATCTCGACGGATTCACGCGTGTGTGAACGAGTATGCATGTATTGGCGCGTGTGCGCCCCTGTGTGCGTTCATGACTGGCCGGTTTGTGCCTCGCTCGTGATCTGTAGGATGCAGCATGACGGAGAAAGGGAGAAAGAGAGTGGCTGTGCAAGCACGATGGAAAAGGGAAGGGTGGGAGGGGTCGCGACAGATGCAAGATGCAGCTCCGTAGATTTATTCTTTATGTCGTAAGATGTAACGGGCCGCTGCCGAGTGCTCGCACGGCGAAAAGTACTCTTCCCAAGCGTACGAAAATTCAAGTCAGTACAAACGATAATGCATTGGCCTCAATCGTTAATCGTAGTTTTACACATTCATCTACGTGCGCGCGCGCCATTTTTATTAATTTAAGGGAAATTCGATATTACTATTGACGGAGTTGTCATTTTAAATCCAATCTGTTATCCAGAGCATGTTTTCTTAATAATTAGAAACAAAGGAATTTTCTTAAAAAATAAGATACATTGGAGTGTTGGAATTTTCTTTAATCGTGACACGCTGCGATATTTAAAATTGCAGATTAATAAAACGATGTTGTGGATACACTTTATTGTAATTATTGTATTCTTTATAATTGTTAGTATTTTTCTTATTTTAGTAAGTAATTGCAAAACGGTTAACGCAAGTGATCGTTACAGATATTTAAGCGAAATGCGTCGCCGCTCCAGAGTTTACGTAAGACAATCTGGCTCTTGTTCCGAACCTGTTGCTTATGAATTATTATTTTATTTGTAATTAGTGGTGTGGCGAATTGAGTGGGTTTTTCGTTTTGGCGTGCGATTGGCGTGACAGGATAATCGTCGCTTAACGATACGGCCTGTGCACTGTCTGGCCTGAGCCGAAGTTGCTCGTTAAGGCAAACGTGCGTTGCACGTGGTACCTTCGTGGCCGCACCTGCGTGACGTCACTCAACGGTATAACAACGACTATATTTCATAATAACGACGGTGCGATCGAGCAACACGAATGAATGGAAACTCGAGCGTAACTGCTAGCAAGAAACGCTCGCATCCGTTCAAGTTTACGAGGAACTTCCTTTCCGCGTGAGCGATTGAATTTTACGTTATTTGACCGAACGCAATGATTCTTTATTCATGACATAGAAAGTTGAGTAGTTTTTTGCACGAAACTTGCGCAATAAATTATCATTATTATTTTATCACAACTTTTGCTAATCTAAAAATTTACTCTTTAATTTGTATGATTTTTGTATAGTGAAAATAAAAAAGAACATTTACTTTTATTGAAGTTTGGCGCGGATATCGAGATGAGACATAATTGGCTTCTTCCATGAGAATGCCAAAAAGTGCATATCATCGTTTAATACTAGATAATCTTTCTGTGAATATGAAATGCTTATGATTTATCTACAATTTGCCGTCTCGCTCGTTTCTGTAACGATGCGCGACAGTCGACTTCGACTCAGACGACAGTCTAATTGAATTTTAACGTAGCGACGATACTCGTTGGTCGATAAACCGCTGACATGACTGCATGATCGCAGTCCTTTGTGTAATAAATTTTGACAAGCCCGCTCGATACAGTCTGGCCGATTGCCGATTATATCATGTTCTCATCGTTGCTTCATACCTCTCATTTCTTGCGCGATATATATATATATATATATATATATATATATATAGCATCTCAATGGAATCTGTTTTTCACAAGCATAATATTTTCGCGGTGGCATTTTACTATCTACAAAAATTGATTTATCGCTGAAAGGCTATATATTTTTGATTGATATTTAAGGAAACGAGAAATAATCATTATGAATTGATTTCATTTATTTCTTATTTATATATTTTAGTCATAATAACTATTCAGGATAACTTGTTAAAATTTATGGCATAATAATTCGCTATTATTATCCATGTTTGTCTCAAGGCAATGTTGGCCTTGTGCAACTTTTCGGCTAAGCAGAAATTGAAATCCTAAAAGCAAAATGAATAATTCCAACTGAAAACTTTTGGGTTTCCATAAAAGTAGTCAATGAGACTGTTGTTATAGAACGTTATCGCAACGAAGAAAATGAAGAATTCTTCTAGCTAATGGGCTATCCACTTAATGTGATAGATAATTTAACGGAAGTTCGTCGATAACTCGATCGGCCGTACCGATTACGAGATTTCTCGTTAATTGCTACGAGCGGTAATTAAGAGAGCTTTCTACAAAGGTAGCCGATGTAATGAATCTTATAGAACTACGGGTCAAGTCGCTTGCACGGAGATAAGTTTGTTCGACGCTGGAGAAGCGGGGGAACACTCTTCCTTCGCACTATTAGATTAATCGTATTCGCGAACTTTTCCAGATGGGAGACTGTATTTATTCGCGTGGCAGAGTCAGGCGAACGTTGTATTTATCGGCATTAATGAGCATATCTAAACACGAGCTTTCGTTAATTCAACAAGTAACAATTAGCGTTGGATAATTGCCCCCTTTGAGCATCGCTCGGCCAATGAAGTCGAATAATCTCGACTTGGCCATAATTGAAGTCGTGTCCGGAACCGCCGTTAAGTTGTAACGCTAATTGCTCCGCCTGAGAAAAGGGGGCATTTAACGCAGTGGGAGGAAAAGAACGAAGGCGCGGGTGAAATTACGAAACACGACGGAATTATAGCGTAATGCACCGCGACGACGCGCTGCCGTTAAAAGCATAATCTCCGAGGGGGTTTTTTATCGCAAAAGAAAAAGGAGGGAGGGAAAAAATGAAGAGAGAGAGAGAGAGAGAGAGAGAGAGAGAAGAAAAGACAAAAAAGGAGTGCGGTTTACGCGCCGGCGGACACGGAGAGTGCAAGTCTCCGCAGAAACGCACGTCGGCCGTGGCGAGTGAAATAAAAAGGTTTATGGTTGTTTCGGGTGCTCTATCTTTAGGATCCACGTATCGTTGCATGTCTCTCTCTTTCTCTCCCTCTCCCTTGCGGCTTTTCTCTTTCTTCTCCTTTCTCCCTTTCCCGTTCTGTCTCTCCTCTCCCCCCGTTCCCTCGTATGTACTCTGTCCGCCTCGCGAGTCTCCTGGCTGAACCCTGGACTGAGTTATTTCGCGGCTAAAATAGTCGAGAGCGCCTTCCAACTCGGAGAGAGAAAGAAAGAGACGGCGGTGGCGGCGGCGATAGCTCGACGTCGTGCGTCGGTTTTACGCGCAAGCAGAATGCTAACTGTCAAAATAAGAACGGGATGCATCCAGCCCTTAAAGTCTCTCCAAGAAGTCTCACGCGTGGCGTTCACATAATAATAGTCCACGCTGTTTCTCTTTCTCTCTATTTTTCCTCGAGACGGAGTGATTTTACGCGAAGAATCGAATGGATGTTTTCATACGCCACGTCGTGCGTATAAGAATGATGCATTACGGTGCAAGACTCGAGTATCGCGTTTTCTCTTTTTCAAATAGTATTACACTCGAATTGCAGTAAACAACGTCCGGTGATATAACGGATACCGCAACACAGGAGAATGATGTTAAACGCTTCTTATTCATCTTTTACGTCGCGGCGTAATTGCACCGTTTACGACGGCTGACGCGTATCGTCAGCCGATATTTCTGCACGTTACGTCGTCGCCGGTCGACTCAATAAGAACACGAACGGTCCGCGATCCATGAATGAGTTTCCACGATGGTGGGGAACTTTGGCAAGTGGTTTGAACACCACCGGAGCAGCGCGCGGCGGCAGAAACGACTCCCGATGTTGTCTTTCGCCTTTCCTCTCCGCCCTCGACGTCGCCTCTCTCAACCGAGGGCTCTCGGTTTCTTGGCTCGCGTGCAATTTCAATTATCCGTGACGCGAGGACGTGATTCGGCGACTCGATGTCTACCTGGAAGACTGACTGCGGAAGGTCGAGCCGATCCCTCGCCGCAGGCAATTTCGAAATTCTAACGGACGAAAGAATCGCTCCCAGCCTTGTCCCCCCTACGATGACGGTGGTAATATTTTTATCGGCTGGCTGGGCTAGCATCAGGTGCTACTAATAATCGAGCTTTCAGAAAATCGGTGACTCAACGAGAAACAGTTAAAATGTTGTATCCAATGTCAAAATATTCCAAATGTGTTATTAAAAGCTATTAGTAATATTTGAAAATATACCTTAATGTAATATAATATATTAATATCGGTTGCATCGCACTATCGCGATCTCACCGAAGCATTAATTGTAATTATTGCAAGTAAGTAATTGTAAATATTGCACAAGTACTCTGACGATTACGCACGTAAACATTTGTCGTTTGACACGTGTATAACGGCAAAAGCAACTCGAAAATCAGCTTCCTCTTCGTGTCGCGACATTTTTATGAGCAGCAGTGAATCACGATCGCATTTTTCTTCTCATTCCCCGTGAGTCGCATGACTCGCGCGCGACGAGCGGAGAAATACGACTCAGACGACGACTTAGCGCGATCGAATTTCACTTCGGAATTTTTCCTCCTCGTTTTAATAGAATTCACCGGGGACCGTCTCAATTATTCATCGAATACGTGGAACTTTCCTTCGTCTTTTCGCGCGACGTCACGCCGCGAAAAATTCGAGAGACCGACCGACCCCGCGGTAACACATCGGATGATTCACGAGCGGCTAATTTTCCCGGCCGCGTTTATCCGCCGACGGGAATTATTACTCGCGGATAATGGCGGCGGCGGCCGCGGTGCTTGCTCCGCCGGCGTTTAAAGCGGAGTTAAATATTTAAATCATGAACGCGCGCCCACGCCCGACGCCTACCTGCCCGCGCGGATATTCGCCAGGCGGGGAATATCTCTGGACGTCGCCGGTTCGCGTTCACGATCTCGCGATGCACGATCGCCCGATCGCCCAACACAATCGCGCTGTGATTCGATGCTGCCCGCGATCCGAAAATTGCACGTTTATATTTACAAGATGATCGGCGAGTGACGTGCACGCACGTTGCGCGAGCATGCCGCGTGTCCGTGGGTCGTGAGCGCCGTGAATGATTTAAGCCCGTACCCACGAACATTGGTTAAAATTAACCGGGGTTTACCTGACGCTCTGTCTCTATCTAGCTCCGTTTCTGGATAGAGAGAGATAATTAGCCAGATGTGACTGAAGTTTCATGACTAACGGTTTGAACAAGTCTTCGGTAATGTTTCTCGAGGAATCGCTGCTTCTTCGAGGCTGTAATGTGTGCAGTAAAATTATAGTAATGGAAAATGTAAAAAGTAAATTATATAGCATGATGATGTCACGACTGAAGGGGAATGATATAAAGATAACTGAACTGAGCGTTAAAATTATTCTCCGATTCATCGCGATCTTATCAGATTACCACCTCGTTTTACGGAGGTGTTTTAAGATTTACTCTTTTTTTATGGCTTGACTCGGTATCATTCACGGCGCTTTGCGTACCTGGTTCTTTCGCTCATTCATTATGCAACGTTGCGTAAGGATCATCGGGTCACACATGGCCGCGATAACGACGCTTACTCGTCGAATTTATTTGTGAAACGAACAGCAGCCAGCAGTAAATTAATGTGGCTTCGTAATCCTCCATATATTTCCTGGTTGATAATAATACGATAAGATTGCGCAAATAATCGCTCGCTCTCCGAATGAATCGTGTATTTTGAATTCTTGCAATATTTCATTCACACGTTTCAAGAATACAGTTAACACCAAGCAAATCTGCTTGTGCGCGTATGCGTCTTTCATGTTTACCTCTTTTCATATTCCTTTTTATACACTGCCTCGGGACAAAAGTCACTGCATATATAATAAAACATAAATAATGTAATAGAAAGCTAATTTACATACTCGAGATGTATTTTGGAAGTTGTTGCTAAAACGAGTTAAGACAAATAAATATGACCAAAAAACGTCTCACATGCTTCTCCAAATTGTGATTAAGGCACAAGATATCATCTTGATCAAGAGCGTTTAATTACACAATATTATTACAATATTTTACATATTATAATATCATATTATATTATATTATTATACTTATTACATAAATACATATTACATATTATAATACCACATCTCACGGAATTTTCAGTTTTGGCATGGATGCTGTTATCCGCTTCCCGTAGCATTACCAAATTTATTGAACAGAAAAATATACCCGGTGACGAGCGAAAACCGTAACAGCGGATAACACTTTCGCGAGACAGATGCTCGAAGAAAATCTCTCTATGTCGATAAAACGTTTCTCGATAGTCGTTTGCAATTACTGTCTAATTAAGCTCTCTCTGTCTCTCTTTCCCCTTGTTCTTCACAGCGGATATCTATCAGTTAGTTGAGATCTATTAGTCCGACGGAAGAGGCAAGCGTGATTATTTTCGATTCGACGGTGCAGGATCTCGGTGTTCTCTGGCCAGCAGCCAAGTGTGGGCGTTCACGAGAAGAAACGGAAAGGCGCGTGTTATGTTGTTCCGAATTGGCGACTTCTTTTATTAATCCGACCGTAAAGAGAAGCTCTCTCTTGAGAAACTTCTCTTGACCCGCAGCGAGATTCGGATTGCCTTCATTCGACGATCAAAGCTGCGTGTTCGTGCTGATGGAAACACGATTAATCGCACGAAGCTAATTTAAAGATCGTGGATATTTAAGGTCACGGCGATGCCTCGCTTCGATCTTGATTTATGACGTCAAAAGGTTTTTCTTCCCTGCAAATAATGATAGGCCGATTAATAATCGAGCAGTTTCGGCATCTCGAATTTACATTTTTTAATTGCGCCGCAGTTTCACGCGCAAGTCTATCGCTGTCGAGAAAATTAATGGACACGTCGAGCAACGTGACAGATATTCACGTATTCTTTTTTTTCCCCGTGCGTAAAAAGCATGATTTAACATGTAAACATATTCCGCGCGAGGCACGTGTAATCGCTTTTCGCTACTTTTGTACTGGTTTATGCAGATGTAATCTGTGAGTGTCAATGTCAATCACAAATTTTCTTTTTCTCTGTTTCAGGTAAGTGCATTACCTGTTTTCCAGTCAGTTTCATCATTATGTATTGTACGGGTGAGCAGTATTTGCGTTCGACGGATGCGATACCACCAGGTTACGTATACATAATAATCGCCTGTACCGGCTCCTGTCGGACCGTAGATACACCATTTTAATCTTTCCGCGTTTTCTATTCTCTTTTTTTCTCTCTCTTTTTTCTCTTCCTCTTATTCGCGTTTCCCGCGGAATTACCGACTTGCATTTTTCATGTGGCGTAGCAAGCGGATACACGGTAATGTTAATTTTTCAATCTCCATCTACACGAATATCTCTCTTTTCACGATGTATTTATATCCCTCAACTTTTCGTTGGTTTACTGTGATACAACGTTACGAATGGTACATTATTTTCATCTTTTTCGGTGCTCAGTAATCGCTTTATAAAAATTGTATTAACTTTTCTATTTTCTAGAAAATATATATTAAAGATTATTGCGTGTAAGTTGCGTTTCAAGCATAGTATCTGTCACCATGTACACGCGTATACACGAGGAGCGATTTATATCCCCGAGAGCCACAAAGAGTCAAATAGTAAACTCGTATCTCTATCCACGACATTTTCCCGCTAGGAAATCGTTAGCAGCGTTTTCCGCTAATTTATTGTCTCACGGACTAATTCATTCTGCGTTCCTCGTTCGGAGGGCATTATTCACCGGCGTTCGGGCGCAGTGGCACACATGCACTTTGTTCGGAACGTCATTACCCGTGTGTAAATCGCAGACACCGACTAGGAAAAAAAGCCGCAAAATGCAGCTATGCATTCAAGGCACCGCGCGTTTCTGCCGCTGCCAGCCTACGCGATCCGGCGCTATGATTTATATCGTGACTTAGGCGAATTGCGCAAGGCGCGAGCGTGTATCGCGCGGGAAAGCTGGAAGATGCGAGAGAGATATGATTTTTCAGAGCTGAGAGGGCCGCGGTGATGTATTATACATATGTACATACGTGCGGCTTTTGTACTCCTAAACGAGGATCTCTTTCACAATACAATTTGCACGAGGTTGATTAAATCTCTAAACGCAATTCTAACCGCGAATTTTTCGTAATCTTTCTCTCACTCGCTGTGGATCTTGGAACAATTTCAGAGGGTTCTTTTAAATACACCAGCAATGATGTTACGAGACTTGTAAAAATCTACGTGTACTTAACGTGTAAAATAAATCGACTTGAAGAAAAATCTGTACAAAACTGATCTCGAAAAATCCCTAAAGAAAGAATAGCGTGAGGAATAATTTTGCGTAAGGTGATGCCTTCTCTTTCGAGACTCTCTATCACAAGGAACTGGTAATGATATTTCGAGCGGACGGCGCGACGTCTCGGCCGGACAATAAACTCGCGTACGATAATTAATGCTAATGCTATCGCTGTTGCCCCTTGTGGTGGCCGGCGCGATATCGCTTGGTCGCCCCTTCCATCGGAGGCGAACGGCTTCTCCGATTTACTCGCGTCGCGCGGTCACGTTTCCCAGTTAACGAGCATTAAACGTTTACAGTTCGATAAGAGGAGGTGACGCGGGCGTCACCGCCGATCTTATTCTCTCCCATGTTCTTGAATTTTGCGTCGCGCTCCGACGCGCCTTGCGGCGATTACGAAAACGCGCTCTCGCGCCTCGGTGACTCTCCTCCTTTATTGTTGCCTGGAATTTTGATAAATCTCTCCCGCGCGAGCGCCTCCCCGGGGAATTTATTTGCTGAGTTTCGCGAGACCTTCCACGTTCTTTCCACGACGGCGGCGCGGTAGTTACTCTTAAAGTATAAATTAGCCACGATAAGGCACCTTTGTCGGCTGCACCGCGTGGCTTTGCGTGCCGGGAACGCGAACGACCGTCCCGGAGGCGGATCTACAAGGTGCCTGCAAGAAAAACTTCAACGACGACAGGCGAATATTCTTTATCGCATTTTAAGACGGTTCCGCCTGAGCGAGAACGTAATTGGAAGACCGTGATACGGTACGCGGCGTCTCTTTTACAATTTTCAAATTTTCCCTGTCATACATCGTAAATTCTTAATAATACTCTATATTACTCTATAACTCTCTTTTAATTTTTTTCCTCAGTAAGAGAGGATCGTTTCAATTAGCCTTGGTCTATAAATGTTTCTTGCTCTGTCGAACGTATAAAGATATACAAGCTTGCACGCATGTTGCGTGTGCACGTTGTGTGCGGACCGAAAAATTCTCAAATGTATAATCCGAAGAATAGCGCGCGTAATTGCTGGGCCGCTCGTTACGCGGTTTAGGCAGCGTAAAAAAAAATTAACGTCAGTCCCCTAACTATGTTTCGCGATTAAAATGCGCGTCTTAAATCAAGCTGGTGAAAACGCGGACGGCCGGCGGTTGCTTTTACGGTGTGATTCTTATCCACTGCCGTTGAAACTGTAGCGGCTCGCGTTATATCAGACGATGGCGATGTTGCCTAACGTACCAATTTGATAGTCATGTAAATTCCGTGGCGTTTCCTGTCTCGAAGCGTTAAAGCGCGCGAAATCCCGTAGAAATTCTGCTTTTTACCGTTAACTTACGTGGCGTCAAAAATTTGATAGGTCGAAATCACGCTTGACCTCGGAATTAAAGGAATAACGTAAACACAGTTTTTCGATCTTCGAAAAACTGCTCGCATGTGTTAAATAATACCTGATAAAATATCGTTTTTGATAACAGCGGAGTCTCTGACGTAGGAAGAAAGTCAGACAATTATGTAATTAATGAATCAGGAATAAAGTAAGATAAAATAGTGCTTTTATAATAGACGTTCGTAATTTTAAATACGGTCGCGCGATGAAGATTATTTTCGCCGTTTCCGACCGACTTTAACTCGTTCAACGCTCTAAGGATTTTCAAGTTAAATTTCGTAACTTAAATCCGTATGATTAGCGTAATTTTAACCGTAGCATTTATAATAATTTAGATCTTTTCTGATGTTGGATCAAAGGTGTCCGTAAGACGCCTATATATAATCTCATCCGGTAGTAAATTTATATATTACAATGAGTCGGAAATAAAAATAACTTTGTCTACAAAGTATTACTTTTATAAATATTTTTACCAGTATTAATTTACTGCTTTGAATAGATTACATTTCAACATATATAGAAAAAGTTGTAAATTTTTCAATTTGCGTAAAATATTGTGAAAGCGTTGCTTGTCTAGTTGTCTTACGTATCACCGACCGAAGAGACTGATGGTAGCAACTGTATTATTATCGCAGTACGCATCGGAAATATTTAATCGACGAGCGGATGCATACATGTACGCACCACGCGCACATACGTGTGACCACTCGGTGTCGTCAGTCAGAATGATAAAACTGAAATTGATCCGTGTATTTGTAAACCCGCGCCTTACTAAAGTGCGAATTACTGGAGTGGTCCTCGTAGCTCTCTGATTTTTACGACGTTTCTTTCTTCTTTTTCTTTCACTTTGGCATCTGATGTATCGATCCACATGCGTAATGCAAGATTGCGCGAAACAAAGGATAAGGCACACTTCTCTCAGTATCGTATTGTTCGCCTTTGCTAATGATATCCGTGAACATTACCGAGTCACGCTCTGAAAAAATGTAATTTTACATAAAACCACGTTTGCGCGTTTCAGAGGGTCGTCAGTATTCATTGTGATAATGCAGAATCAAGAAAATTGAGAATCTGGAAATCTTAATCTAATGTCGTCGTAATTTTTCTAGAGACATCTGCTCAGATCTGTACGACAATTAATTGCAAAATTATTAAAAATACATATTGATTTCGTGAATTTTTCGTATAATGTTTTGTGCCTTGTTGGAGTTTCTTGTTAGTGTTAAGCATCGTCAGCGCTATTCCCAAAGTTAAATTTTATTATTATGTATACATCTAATCAATATTTAAATACTTGATTTCTTACGTATGCATTACGTTGATGCAAAAAGTTGAGGTTTTCAAATTAATTTTTATTAATTAATATAGTATAATCACATTTAAATATTAAACACTATTAAAAAACTCCGAAAGTGTTTAGAATTTATAAAATCGTAAAGCGACAGATCATTTGCACCAATTTAATAAAAGAAAATATTCATAGATACTTTACGTAACGCATTGTAGTTGAAAAACTCAGGTCCCGTTTTCGAAAATTGTTATTTAAATTTATTAAGAATTTATTTACAATTGGTTCGATGGCATTTTTTTCTCGTACAATCTTGACTTGCGTCGCTTTATTCTATCTTTTATTTGAGAGGTAAGGAAGTAGAGAGAAGCAAAATCGAATTCTATTTATCATGTCTGTGACGCAGTTTGTGAAATCTCTACTTTATCCAGGAACTCTCAATTCCGATATTTCGCAGAAAACGATATTCCTGCTTCCGATGTGCTGATCAAAGCGCGAGTTGATCAGAACGTAGAGTAGAGAAATAGCATTTTACTCTCTGAATTTATCACGTTTTACTAGTCCAATCCTTAAATATAACTGAAAAATGAGAGCAAGAGGAAGCTTCTGAAAAATACGGTAACATGTATTAATATACAATTTCTGTCTCAGCTATGTGCTAGATGAAAATAGCTATAAGTAAATCCACTTAAACGTAAACAAAAACAGCAAAAGATGATTGAATAGAAAAATTCATAACAGATTTTTTTGACAAACAGAAGTAAGTGGAAAAATTAGAGATAACGCTTTGCGCTTAGTGCTTCGAAAATTATAAATAACAGAACTGCGCATAAATACACATCACTCGAGGTGTTCGCCGATGTAACTTATGTGCCACACATGACACATCCACTATTCTTTTCTGTTCCACGTGGAAAAGATCTTCTAGCACCTGTAGTTGACGACACTTTGCAAAGCTACGTTCGTGCCACGGTATCCTTCATTTAATTCAACTATAGTTCCTAAACGTTCTTTTACTATTCATGTTTAATCCGATTCGACTTTTGTGTGACTCATCTTCTTTCCGCTTCTTAACGGACGCCGGGCATCTATTATATTCACTGTTTATATGTGTGTGCGAGCGCACACACATATTGCTTAAAACGAGACATTGTACACCGGCGCTGCGATAAATCACCAGAAACGTCAACGCAGGTAGAAAACGCCGCCGATTGTGACTTGGCATAGATTATGGCTTATGTAAGTTCTTCCAGGATCATGCCAATGTTGCTGAGTTCCGTCCCTGAGCGATCGTTTTCGGCCACTGCATGTTCCCTGCACGGGAAGACATTTCACAATCCAGATATCTACAAAAATCATTTTCTCGCGACGAAATATACTTTTAATTGCGAGCTAAAACTCTAATCTTCTAGTCTAGACGGGTTATTTTAGTGTCGTGACTTTATCATGAGACTTATCGCGGATTGTTTTAGCTTGGACACTAATCTGCACTTCTCTCATATACTTCTCCCGTCGTATTGTTAATTACATGCTGGCCCGATTCGTTAGAGGAGAGCTAATTTATATCGACATCAAGTGACGAAAGTTCTTCTTGTGTCCCAGATGGATTCTGCAATCGCTACACAGAAAAAAAGTGAGTGTCACATCAAAACTTATATACTTGTATATACGCAACAATTTATAATCTTCGTAAAAGAATTTAATAATCTTGAATTTCAACTAAAATGAAATAATGAAATTATATCACGTTAAACGAAGAAAACAATTTTTAAATAAAGCAATTTTGTATAGTTCAATCAAGAAAAATATATTTTTAAGATTATTAAATTCTTTTACGAAGATTATAAATTGTTGCGTATATACACAAGTATATAAGTTTTGATGTGACACTTACTTTTTTCTGTGTAGATGATACATTTTATCAATATTTGTGATTTATCGTCAAATAAGAATATGAATAAATTATGAGATAAAGTGCTGTTAAATTTACAGTTCATAATACCTACCACGTTGACCGTAACATCTGTATTATAAACAGAGATAGGAATGATCTGCATATCTCCGCAACGTCGAAATCGGAGAAAATTGCACCAGCGATCCCGATGAGTTTTCAATTACCGGCTAAAAGACCATTTAATTTATATGAACGATGACGCGCCGTCCACGGCATCGAAATCCGAACCCGTCGAAATATCAGCAGTTTCGATGAGCGTCAGTCGTTGGTTAGGAGATCGTTAAATTTAAATGGGTAATAAATGTTGCGGCGACGCGGCCGATCCTCATATATACATATATACACATTTCTCTCTTTCTGTCTCTCTCGTTGAGATAGTGCTCTTGGTAGCCGAACCGCCACCAGAAATAGTCGTTATTTTGTCTCCCGATCGGAGATCCGTTTCGTGCCATCTGCGCTCTCGCGGAGATTCGCAGCGCAACTTCTCTCTGCGTCGTCTTTCTATTTCCAACTCTTTCGTCCCTCTCACGTGTCTTGCGTCTTTCCCGCAAAATAAAACCTGAGTGCAGACACGAAGGGTGAAGCGAGACGAGAGACTAAACCTCGTTAGGAGACCACGAACCGAGAGAGCGAAGTGGCTCGCGCAGTTTTCGCCGCTTTCTTTCATTTCATCGAGATGAGACCAACTGATGGATACCGCGATGGATGAATTCCATCAGCGAGCGAATCTTTCCCGCTTCTCATCTTTTATCGATACTTCCGGCAAGTATTGAATGCATTATCGTACGAATGGAAAATACCCGAGACTTCCGGTGACGAAGTAAATTATTCTGCAAAAGACAAGTCCTCGATGACGTCGTACCATTAGATTAGCCAGTAGAAACAAGCGATTATACGCATAACAAACTTTCATTATGGATTTTGCAAAAATACAACCTGTTATTCGCAAATTAGCACTTTCCCATAGATGACGCCGCCAGTTGTTAGATACTTATTTATCACGTGTCACGGACTTATCTGATCAAGGATTCCTGGAGAAGCATCTTGATTAGTGCCGCTACACACTAAGAGAGAAATCAACGATTGAAAACGAAACAGAGAGAGACACAGAGGGACTCAAACGATTCTCTTTCGTATTACATTAACAAAATTGAAATCTTGTAGTTTTACAATGTTGGCTATTTTCGAACTACCTTTGTCTTCTTTGAGAAACTAAAGTTACGAGCACAAAGTACAAGTGAAATACAAACGATTTTCGAAATTTTTGCTTTCTGTAGAGTCAAGTATCAGACTCAGGTCGATCTGGAGTAAAAAAGAAAGAAAGAGAATTATCGCATAAAAACGTTTTCACAAGATCGCATCATGATCGCGGCTATTTGCGATCGGGCAGAGGTTTTACCGAGGGCGTGTTTGGAAAATACATGAAATTGAGAATTATTACGACCGTTGTCGTGAAATATCATTGCCGCAGCAATAAGAAGAAATTCATCCGCAATACACAGTAGCAACTAACACAGCGAACAGCCTCGAGTGCGCGAATCTTTTCTCTCTCTCTCTCTCTTTCTCTTTTATTTTCTCTCGCGTGAGCGCGGTAGCTTGCACCTGATTGCATAAACGTCGTAACCGGCGAATGTGTATCCGCGTGTTGCACGTTGCTCGGCACTGTCGCGCAACGTTCTGAAATGCACTGACCTTCTATTGTTCCCCGGACAAATCGCTGCTTGCGACGCTTCCACGACGGTGTGCACCTTCGTGCACCGATTCACCGGCGAACGGGCAGGAAAGAGCTCGTCTCGCAATGTCGTGGCGAATCTCGTGTAACGAGTGAGAGAGAAAGAGAGGACGAGGGAAAGACCGAGAGAGAAAGTCGCGATTACATCGCGCGGTGCATCTTGACCTTTTTCCCCGGCCCTAGCAAATGTCATTAAACCGGAGATCGTGACGCTCCACGCTCGAAATGGGCCTTGGGGCGGACAGTACTCTTTAAATCGAACGAGATTGAAAGCGCAGACGTTGCTTTCACACGGAAGAAAATGCGTGGAAAAGCGGACGAGTAAAAATTCGCAATGGAAGACGACTGTAAGGATCTGACACCTTACGTCGACTCTCACGTTGGCTTGTAAACTCTTGCAATTTCGCAGCAATTTAATACACTAGGAAATTACTTTCAAACTTGAAAGTCCATCGAGATATTTTTAATTAACAGCTCTACTTTTGAGCAATTTTCGAAACGTTTTTCAAGCACTTTGTCGGAGCTGCACGTTAGGATTTTCACATACTTCACACTTATGCCAACGCAATATATGTGAAAATGGATGTGCGAAATTTACATGAAGCCACATGCACGTCGATGGTGTAACCATACCTGACAATGAGGGAAAGGGGCGACCAATTATAGGCTAAGACACTTGCGAATTGCAGTTGGCGTCGTCGCGGTTAAGCGCATTATGCGCCTGCAACGGCTCGCATATAATGCGTTCTTCTCTCTACTTTCTCCATTCCTGCCTCTACTCTCGAGCCGAAGAAAAAAGACGAAGCTGAACCTGCTGTCGCATGGCGTTTGTTCTGCGGCATGTTCGTCTCGTTTCCAGAGAGATTCTATTAGTCGTACGCACGAGTTTTAATTTAGTTCTTTTTCTTGCTTTATGTTCATAACATAGAGAACATTTTAGTGCCATGTTGTGTTGTGTGCGAAAACTTTAATGTCAATATTTTAAAATTGCAAAAGGACGAAAACCTGAATCTTTTCAATCTTAAATCACACACACTCTTTAGAGAAACGAAAAGAGAGAAAATTCATGCATATATTTAAAAGCACATTTTCTCGAGTTCGCGTTGTTTTCTGATCAACGAACGAAAATCAGAAATACAGCCGAGAATATTCGAGAAATATCCTGCATCCTTCATCGTCGTGTACATGTGTCGCGTGTCCTCATCGTTTCCCTCCGTATCGCTCTGAGAATGCTTTCGCAGTCACTCAAATTGTGCGTCGCGCACGATTCGCGAGCGCAATCGCATCGTTGTCTCGCGCCGATCTGTCACGTAAAGGGTGCGTATCTTTCGCGACTTTTGCGAAAGCCGGACTCGCACGAATGCGTATCTTGTTCGTCGTTGCGTGAAGCAATGCGACACAAACGTACGACGTTAATCGGCGCCAACGTACCTGAAGCAGGTAGCGAAGCGCTACCTGCCGTTTTCTTGTCTATTTGTTTTCTGGAAATCAGTCAATGTCCCCAAGCCTTTTGTCCCCGACCAAGTCCTCCACGTTTATTCACGTTTACGAGACGTGCCTCCTTTTCGGCCGGAACTACATTTTATGGTCATCTAAATCCTATGAAGGCATGTCACAATTAGATCGTTACGACAGTGACGACACTTTCGATTTAACTGTTTTTCGAGTTAGCGTACGAATCATTTCATGTCCAAATCGCGAGAACATCAAGTGTTGTTTTTGACAGATAGCAAATTCAAATCCAGACAAAAGCATTTCGAGAAAGCCAATAATTTACTGGCGCGATGTTTGTTATTTATCGATAAAACTGGTGTATAACTGCGGAAAGCCAGATAACGTCAATTTTACTCTCTTTTTTCAGAAACAATTTTTAGTAACAGATTTGATATCGTTTAATGTCAAATACATTTCAATGTTCTTCGACAAACGACGTTTAGTTTGATGTTTTCGATTCATTTTATAACAGTTTGCTGTTACGTACATGCACGACACGTGCAACCCACCATTTCTTTCTGTGAAAAAAAATGAAACGGGAGCCAAAAATATCCCAAATTCATTAGCGATGTCAAGTCTAAAGTAAAATGTTGCAACGAAAAAACTATAGTCGCCATAACTGAAACCTTATATGATATTTCAACCGAAATCATGAATCCCTGATTCTATGTGTGTTATTTTTGTGAATAATAAAAGAAGCTCTCCGTGTAAAATTTAACTTCAAATTGCTCGGCGATCTCGTCACGGCGATCGTTGGATTTTATCGGACACCCGATATAGCCGGCGCTACGAAATACGCATACGCGGCGCGACAAAGTGACGATTGAAGATGCTGAGTACCACAGTTGGTCCAGCGAGATCTCGCTACGGGAGGAGGAAGAGAGAAGAAGAGAGAAAGAGAGAAAGAGCAGGTAGAAAAGTGCTGAGTGCCCGCGGTGATGGAAGAGAGACAAGGGGCCGGCGAGGGGGGAACGAACGGTCGGACGGGAAGAGGACGGGGTTGAAGAAAGAGTAGCTGAAAAGGCACCAGTGCTGAGAGAGCGAGCGAAAAGGCACACGGAGAAAGAGAGAGAACCGAGCCAGCCGGGGCTTTATAGCCGAGGCGAACCGGTTTTCCGTATCTCCGATGACTCATCCCTCGCGACGATGCAGCGTCAAGTGCATTTCCTGGCTTGGCGCATCCCGACCTAAACCGTCCCTCTACCCCGAACAAACGTCCGTCACTCCTCGATGTGCGTCTGCCCCCTTTGCTCCCCGTTGTCTTCGTCCCGTCTCACTCTATCTCTCTCTCTCTCTTTCTCTCTTTCTCTTTCTCGGCCTTTCCACTTATTTTCTCCGCTCTCCTCTCTGGAACCGAGACCGAGGACGAGCGCGTCTCTCAGTGGTGCTCATGACGCGGCAGACAGATATATAACACGATGTTCCTTTCGTCATCGTGCAATGTTACGAGAAAGAGTGCGAGTGGAAAATGTCGAAAAGAGCGGATACTACACGAGGGAGGAAATCTTTTCACGTGACGGATCGTGATGTTTCTCGCGCTTTTGGATGCAAAGTGCATAACAGGGCGCAACGTTATCATTTTATCGTCACTACCTTGTATCTCGCCAGTGAAGAGTCTTGTTCATGAATGAGTGGAAGAAAGAGAGAGAACGAGAGAGTCGCTGTTCTCCTTAGAGTTCCTCACTTTTTCTTTCGTTTTTTTCCTCTTTTTTTTAACGGTAAATATATATCTCGCTGTACACAGCGGCAATAACGTCGAGTTACGCGGAGAATTCGCGCGCGAGGCGGCCTTTTACAACGGAAACGGTAATTTATGCCGCGCTAACGTTCTCGCAAAGTTCAAAGTGCAGGCTCCGCGCGGTAGCGTATAGTACGGCGTGTAGTGCGCGGCGCGGAAAAAGCAGGCATTAGCCGGCTACCGGCGAACGGTACTTTGACTCGCGGTACATCGCGGTGCATTAATTAACGCTCGGCATATTGGACTTAACCTGGTTAGCTGACACCGAGTGTAATTAAAGCGCAATAGTCACACAGCGCGACGAGCAATACGACCGCGAAAGTATCGTTTGCCAAGCGGGCGTTTTCCTCCCGTTTGCGATATATGCGGTTGTCGTTTGTGCAGAGAACCGAATTCGCAAACAGGACTGAAGAACTTCTCGCGGACCAAATGATACAAACAGGTAACATGAAAAAAGATCATTCAAGAGGAATCGAACGAGTTTTGTGAAATAAAAATTCCAGTGATTCAGGACATTAGACGTTAAACCGATCAATGTTTTATCGGCGATACTCAAATGGACGTGTGGGAATACTAAACGTGTGTGTAGGTAGATAATACGAGCGTTGTTGGAGTGAACGCGAATATATTCCTCGGCAGCTCGTCGACTCTAAATAAAAAGCGAACCGTCGTGGATCATTTGCTGCAGGATGAAGGAGCTGCCTCAGGAGGAGGAAGCTTCCTCCGCGCGAGAGAGGCTAGGTGAAACACTCTGGCAGTTTGATTTATGGCCGACGTACCGAGTTATCGCTTTGCCAATAGTGGAAATCGAGGAGAAGGAGCGCGCTGCGAAGTCGAGGGCGGAAGAAAAAGGGTGTAGTCGGAGATGAATCGATGAGTGCGCGCACCAGCGTTCCTTACTTCCCGCTTCTTTCGCGATTGCTGTTCGATCATTATCCCTCTGGTCTTTTCATTATCTCGGATACAGAAAAATAAAAACATGAATATTTATCGTATCTCTTTAATCTTGCCGAATCAATTAAAGAGAGGGCAGATGGAGCTCTCGGAAAAATCTTTTAAATCCTTCGAAACTTTAAGTCTCTACAATAATTAATGAAAAGAAGTTTTTTGATGAGCTTTAGTAGCTATGTTACCTAGCTATGGTACCTAGTACTTATATATAGATTATTTTTATTATTCTAAATAAATTTTCTTATTATATATAAGCCACTTTATCACCATGTTTAACGTTTTTCTATTAACACGTCACATGTGATAAATTTCGAGGTCATAATGCCTTTTCTTAAGAAGGCCCTTCAAACGTTAACTAAAACGTGGCTTCCATAGGGGAACGAAATGGAGCAACAGTGGCGAATGAGGGGACGAGAGGGAGCTGCGAATGATAGTAATTTGTTCCACTTTTTTTCCTCCCCCCGGCGAAACAATCCAGTCAGGGACCGCGATAAGAGCCAATAGCTCGGAGGGGAACGGAAAACGTATTTGCCATTCCAGAAACCACCCTATGTATTCATCTCCGACCCTTCACGTGGGAACACACGTACGGGCTCGCGAGATTGAAGTCGGAATAAAATACGATGGCGGCAAATAGACTCCGAGACGTGCACTTTTTTACTCGCTGACTTTATGGGTGTGTTTGCTCAAATACGTATGTGGATGTCAGTCGCTAATGAAAGAACGAAATAATCACACATGATCATGTTCTAATTTCGTGCATTTGCGAAACTCAATTTTCCTCCTGATGCAAACGTAATTTCGTTCAGCATATCCCGTCAATAGAATAAGCCAAGTGTAACGAATTTATTCGTTTATCTCGTAACGAAATTGTCATTCGATCTTACTATAGAAACCGGAGATTGCTTCGTAAATTCTTTTAATACCCCGTATTCTCCGATCAATAAAAGTGCAGTCTCGCAAGGGAGACTTTCTAGTTCGGGGAAGGGTACCGAGCAACAAGTGTGATTCCAAGAGGATGCTTCAGGATCGTCACCCGGTAGTACTCATTGTGGACTTATCGATTCACTGCTTCGCAGCTATTATCGCATTCGGATGAAAGCAAAACGCCACACAACACAATGGAGTTCGTTCGACGGCGATTCCATTGATCTTTCATCGCAGATAAAAATGATTAAATCCTAGAAAAAAAGCCTTTGTTTTTCTTTTAGATCCTTCATGCTCATCGCTTTCAACGCATATCAATAATTGAAATTCTCATTGATCGTGCTTCGATCGCCGATTGTCCCGCTGTCATCCCCCGCTCGTGGAATTTTCTGACAGTGCGAGTGAGAAAAATGTTGGAGCGCGCGCGAATAAATGCGGATGTCGTCGTTTGTGAAGATAATTGTGCGCGATAAATAATGTACATATACGACATTATATCCGTAAATCGGCGCGACCCCGTGCTCACCACGCGGTTGTTCGCAATAAACTCATGATCTCCGCAATAAGGGGTGTCGACCGTCCTCGACGGAAGAGAGCGAAAAGCACTGTCGAGGGTGAGCGGGCGTAATCTATTCTGCCAGCCTTATATACGTTCGCGACGATCGAAACCCTCCCGTCTCTCTTCATTTCGCGAAAATCGCCGATTACGCGCGCCAAATTTCCTCCGAAGATACTCTGTGCTACTCTTGCGAAAAGCCTGATAAATGACGCACATGAGTTAATTGTTTCGGGACATGATAATAATTCTCATACTTTCAATTGTCGCTTGATTATTGTTACAAATGACAAATGAGATATTTTAGTAAAAGAGATATTTTTAATATGGTCCGATTTCTTTTAAAGTACATAACATGTTCTCTTTATATCTTTGTTATAATTTTGCGTTGGCATTTTCGCTTTGTTAAATTTCGTGCTGCAGTCAGGGGAGCATATTTTCACCGGAGCGACTTTATTGCCGCCGCAAATAAATGCCACGGAACGTATTATCGATCGCCGAGCTCTCACCTCGTCGTGAACCTGGAAATCCTGCCTCTCGCGGAATTAATTAAGGTGTGAAAAATTTTGTAGCCTCCCTCCGGGAGCGCCTCCGTCTCGCCACCCGCGCTCTCTCCTTCTCCCTTTTCATCTCCCTCGTCGTCGAAGGAATTTTCAAATATTTCCGGGCAGACGCCCGATAAATTCTCGGCGTTGGAAAATATTTCCGATAGCCGACCGACAAATCCGCCCACCTTGGCCGACCTTTTGCGCGAGAAGAGGCTGCGAAGCAGTCCTGAGAGACATGCACATGCATGCATATACACCCGCATGTTCGTACGTCAGTATAAATTTAAATTTTACCATAGATAAGATAAGTCAGCCCTTGGAGTTTCCTCTCGTGCGAATTCATACGCGGAGGAAAAGAGCAGCCTTAAGTATGTACGTATGTACGCACTGCATACGCATCACTCGAGCAGCTCGTGCGAAGGATCAAGGATCTCCCTTCAACTTGATTTACAATTCTACCCTTAGCACGCGCGGCGGCGACGGCGGCGGTTTCCGTTTGCATCCTTTGAAGGATGCGTCTTTGTCCCTTTGACGCGAGTTTGAGCGGCGTCGAATTTTAAATAAATCTCGTGTCCGCTTTTAGAGCGTGTCCGAGTTCGAGTTTCCGAACTGCGCAAAAATATGTCACGATACTTTAAATATTTCTTCTGTACACGGAATGTGTTTCAAATCTACCGGAAATTATAATCAATGTCACCGATATGTCAAGTGTCAAGTATCTAGATCGTTTCTCAGACGAGAACTTTTCTTCCGGGATTGCCATTTGTTTCTACTTAGGCTCTGAAAAACTAAAGATGTATAAATGCATTTAATGAAAATATGCATATTAATTAATCGCGGCTTAAATATAATCGAGTGGAGGTGGTCACAGATGACGAGTGCACCCGACAATCTGTATTTAACCGATGCGTTTGTAAATTTATTACCTTCATCGAGATTCGCGTCGACCGTAATATGATCCCACCACCCGATAATCCGGTTTAGATTTGACGGGAAAAACTGTCGGTAATTAATCGATTGTTACGTGGAGATGCGGTTTGGTCGTAGAAGCTTTCATCGCTCTCTTTTCAAAGAATACACGCTCGTTAATCCCCATTCAAAGGTCGCGCTAAAACAATACCCTGTACCGGGCTCGGTGTGTTATTGTATTACGTGCGATATTACAAATAATATATGATAAATAGATTAAACATCTATCGCGTGCGCACCCGCCGCGCTCGTTACGCCGCGCATAAACTGGATACGTCGTATGCAAATTAATTTGTTCAATAGGGAGGTTTTAATATCGCCGCGTTCATCAAAATTCCCAATAACGAACGATCATTATAACTGATTTTCTTCCACTTTGTGGCGGCGGGTTTGTCACGTTCTGTAATAACGTAAAACAAATTGGGTGGAGATAAAGCGCGATATTATTGCCCACGCAGCTCCACTCATACCGATGAATCATTTCCCGTAAAAGTATCGATTGCAATAATACGTTTCACGCGTCGCGCGTAATAATCACGCGTCGTCGTACACGACACTCGACTAATAATCGAACGCTACTAATCATCGTCATTCCGATCATGATATATCTAAGCAACATCCCACGCGTTATCGGTCCGCTAAATCAATTGCGTACGCCACCGTGTGCACTCGGGACGATCGTAATGAAGTAGCGAATGAATCACTCCGCTCGCGATCGTTGAGATTTCTTCCGTCATAATCACAGCTTTCTCGATGCCCTCGTAATCGCACGTCGTTGCGTACGCATGCTATCGTGCGATATCGAACAAAATCAACGCTTCGTTAATCACTAAAGTACCTTACAATTAATATTGTTTTGCGTGGACGTGATGTGTAACTGACTTAATGTTTATAATTCAAATTTAACAAAAGAAAATAGTACAAAGTAAATAATTTTGGAGGAATGAAAAGATCGATTGATATCAGTTGAGCACCGTTTACCTCGGGTTCGTTCGCCACGGCGCGTTGCGCGACAAAGTATATTACGCGGCTCCGCAAATTTTCGCCCCCGTTGAAACCGATTCGAGCGCGTGATTCACGGCTAGGCGGCGCGGCTTCACGCACGTGTTCCTGGCGCGCGTCTCTCTTCCCTTGGCGCTCGGCCAAGCTGCGGGACGACGACAACGTCGTCGTCGTCGTCGTCGTTGTCGTTGTGCACCGTCTTTCCCGGCCTTAATTATCGAACCCGATGTGTCGTAAATTCACGAAAGTTCATTGCCGGTGCACGAAGGTGCACCGTAGATCTCGCGACGATATTCAGATTGCGCGCGACCCCTCGCAGACGAGGGCCAAGACTTTCTGCATTTCTGGAGAATTCATGCGGAATACGAAACTATTCGGAAAAAATGCTCGAGAGTTGTCATCTAGTTGTCCGGCATTTTTAAAAGCGCCGTTCTGCTATTAAACATTCTCGTCGACAGAAGAGATTGAGAATTTCGGATTGATTTCTGGATGTCTGAATCTCAAAAATGTCTAAAAATCGAAAACGTTAATTTAGGATTTGTTTGAACGTAGAACGTTGATGGGGGAACGCGAACTCGTCAGCGACGCTGCAATTAACCAGCGGTCAGACGGATGCAACGAAAGATGAGTGCGGAAACGGGAGGGAGGAAGAGGACTTGGATGCTGAATAGAATGGACGTGTGCGTTTGGGAGGGAAAACAGAAAGACACTCAGGGATCGAATAGGGGGAATTAAAAGTAATCATGCTCATATTTATACGGCGTGCAGCCTGCGGATGGTTGTGCAGACCGCAAAAATGCGAATCGCAGATCGTACGATCATTACAAACGAAAATCGGGAAGAATGCTTCAATGTCGAGAGGAAGAAGAGGTCGGCCAAAAGCTGTTGAAACGCACGAAGAGAAGCGAGTCGCGCGTTAACAAACGATGCCGTAGATACACTGATAAAATTCGGAAGCAAAAGGACAAAATACGGCGGCAAAACACGGCCTGAGGAAAGGGCGGAAGGAGGAGGAGGAGATTCGCGGAGAAATCTTCCATGTATGCACAACACAACATGCCACGAATGCGATTCCACCGCGTGGCTGATAGTTGCCTTCGATGTTCCAACTGGAAATCCGCTTCTGGGTCGGCTTTCGGGTTGTGTTGGCTCCCGGAGTCGAGCGGAATTTTGCCGTGCTCTCTCGGTCGGTCGGTCGGCGTTTGCGTGTCTAGTTTGTTAATCACGGATCTAATTTCTCTGCCCGTTAAACGAACGGGTCTTGTACGTCCGAGCAATTTCGTGTTCCCGTTCCCGCCCTGACAAGAAGTCGAGCGATTTTACTTATTAGCAGTCGTGTGCGCATCCGCACATTATGAATGATACTTGAATGACTTCGCGAGGCAGTGATCTCAAAAATACGACTTTTATTTAATCTACACTTTTATTACAAGAGAGAAATTACATGTCACACACGTCACGTCACGCGATGCTAGCAGCTTTTTTCATGTAACGAATAACCGATTATTACGTCACAGTTGTCAGTCTATAAAAACGTTCAAGACTAAAAAAAAAAACAATTTTATAAATATAAAGATACAATGTTCCAGTTCGTTGCGATTGCTAATTGTATTTTCCAGACTTTTTCGCATTCTGTCGCACGTAAGGAGAAACAATCACTCTGGAGTCGGAACAATCATTAGTACCGCGATTCACACACAGGGTAGTGCTGCAAAATCGCGCGTTGCTCCGAGTCACAATTAACGCGAAAGTTAGATGTCGCCGGTCGTCTGTTGGTGCATTCGAGGTCGGTTATCGTGCGCGCGCGTACATTTTGGTTGTTCCGGAACGATTCCCCCTGCCCTTACCTCAAATCCCCCCGCGTGCAGCACACGCGCCACGCACACGCGCGATCCCGCAGGAGAGTTTCGCGATTACATATCATTATTCCGCATGGCTACTCGAGCTCCAACCTCGAGCTGTGTTTGCAACTAGATTACCGTACGCGATCTCCTCTCCGATTCTCCTCTCTTCCTCCCCTGGCGCGTGTTCCTCGCACCGTTTCCCCCCCTCCCTTCTCACATCTCATCATCGTTCTACCTTTCTCACCGTTCCTTCGTCATCGCACTCTAATTATGCACCGCTGCACGCGCACGTTTTTGACGTATTAGGTGATGAGATTTTATGGACTTGTGTTAAGCCACCCCCTCGAAAAATAACTTCCCACCGAAAAGAGGAAGTTTTGGAGCCGCATAAGTTTGAGAAACGAAATTGCGCATCGGTAAACGGAATTCGGAATATCGAAAGTGGAGATGAATGCCATTTTCAAGCATTAAAATGATACTTTTATCCGTAGTATAAAAGTTATCCGTAATACAAAAATATTCATCCCCGTAGTATATCGTCGGAGAGAGCTATTCGGTAGCAAAATGACACGTGGAACGGAAATGCACTCTGTGCGGGCGACAAAGGACGAATCGTTCACGCGCGCGAAGTGCCGATCTCAAAGGAAATGCTTATTCAAGCGATTTTTCGGTATACACATAAAACCACGCATCGCTTAGCTTTTTTCACTGCTATAGGACAACTGAATGACTCGTGTATTCATTCAACGCTCAAGACTATTGGCAAATTTTTTAAAGAACAGATATAAAGCCGTTTATACGTGAAAATTACTTTTATAGAAAATTATCGTTTACTAAATGTAAAAAGTAATTATTTAATTTTCATCTGGATGTATAATGGTATTCGAGTGTGACGTCGTTTTCCGAAATTTGTCGTCTCTTATCGGTGAATTAACAAACGGTACATGTATGTAGATCAATGTTGGTTGATTCGGACAATTTTACATCCTCTCGAAATTTTGAGTTCCAGTTACCGCTCTCAGCGTAACAGCGTAACGTCACGACCGCGAACCGCCGCTCGTCATTCGGTGATACTCTCAATCACTATCCTACATCAGCGAATGTTATACCGGTAATACAAAAGTCAACCGACAGTCACGCGAACCGGCGATTTGATATCGACTTTTGCGAACGTTTATGTCGGGGAATCTCGATATACATTATGTGGATTCGGCCGTGTGTCGAACCGGGACGCATTATTCGCGCAGCTTTCCGATTCGCATTCTCAGTTGCGCACCATGAGCAAAAACCTACCCAGAACCAGTTTCGCTCTGACCATTTTAATCCACAATTTGACGGCCAAACATTTTATGGCTTGACGAGTTGGTTTTTATTTCTGAAATATTGCGACATTAATGGTCACATGTAGCAATCGAAAACACGCATCATCATCCATCAGACTCTGATACTTGACTGCCGTACTTTTGGTGTTTCATGGATCCGATCGCGATTACTTCTTTCCGTCAGAAAGCCTCAACAGGGAGAGGGTCGGAATCGCAGCGGCTACATTGATGTCGCAGCGGTGAATGGCGGAAAAGGTGAAAGCGCGCGTGACAAGTCCTCCCCTCGAGCTGTCGAGTCACGGGGGTAGCGACGCGACGTGCCTTTGGCCAGCGTCGGAGGTTGGAGTCGCCACTATTAGATTGAGGTTCGGCGGTGGGCACGGCAGCCGCCGTCGCATCGGTTTACAATATCGTAAATCGCTCGCTAACCAGTTGGCCCCGCGGTATGCTAGGAATTCGGCTGGTACTCCGGCTCTCCCTCTCTCGCTCGCTCGCTCTTTGGCCCAATGCTATCTCTACTCGTGCTATCTCGTTCTATCTCTATATATGCCCGAATCGGGAAGATAGAGAAGCGGAGAGGTAGATAGATAGATAGAGAGGGAGAGCGAGAGAGGACGAGACAGATGGAACGGATAGAATACTCTCGACTCGATGTGGCCGAGAACGTTGCCGATGCATCGTTCGCGAGCCGGTAGGATCTCTCGGATCCTGCGCGCCAAATTCACTGCAGCCTGGTCCGGTGCACACTCTCGCGTACACCACCCCCGCGTACGTACGTACGGGGGTGACCGCGTAAAGCCTTGCGCCCGCTCGCGCGCGAATGCTATCACCGTGGTTTCTTCGTGCCCCGTATCGGGAGGAGAGGGGAAGAGGGGTCGTTGAGCGTATCGATGGTCGGGCGTCGTGGCTCGCGGTATGTCGCCGGCACGACGTCGCGACGATTCCACGCGTACCGGCGCGCGATATGCTCGGATCGGATTGCGATGAAGCCTGGCAACGTGCGGAGAGACGCATGAAGGAGAAAGTTGTATGTATGATTTACCGTCGCTCGTCGATAAAATTATGAACGTGAATTTACAAAACACAAATACAGAGAAAAAATGTGTGTAATTTGAAATTAGATTAAGATTGAAAGTGTTTTATCATCCATCTTGAAAAAAATATCGAAGGCTGCGTGGATGCGCTTCTGTAATATCCGCTAAATGTACGAAAATCGTGGTCACTTCATCGCTGTAACGTTGAATGCATGTCAATGGAGACTACGGCTCGCAACTTAATACGCGACCAGTGAATCATGGGGTTGCGAGAACAACTCGTGCGATTACGCGCTGCCGTTCACCCCCAGATATACACGCAGACACGTGCTGAATTACGTTATTACCCGTGTGCTGTCGAGATGCGAACAAGATGTACGCTCTCTGTACGCACGTACGCCCGTTGCGTCATGCGTCAGCGAGCAAAGCGGAAATTCTGCCGCGCCGACTGGCCCGCGGGCATCCTGCCGAATCTCCCGCCATTCGCATACGGCGATCGAGGATGAGCTTCGTCAAAGCGGGCTCACCTAGAATCGCTCGAAGGGTTTTAATGGGACGGTAGACCGGTTGTTTGTTCTCGAAGCGCCATTTGACCGAATTATTATTTCGCCTGAAATTCCTCTTCCTCTCTCTTCCTCCTGCCCCCCGTATATTCTACGAAGCGATCGTTCTTAATCTTCTGTACCGATTTAATTGAATAATCTCTCGTTCCTCGAATAATGCACCTGTGCGTGTGTAAAGTGTGTATTAAATAAGAATGTCTGGTCTCTCCGTTCTTGAATAATTTGTGCGAAAGCAAGTAGTTAAGATGTTTCATTAGCAGGTTTCTCAATGAGTTCAATATCGATGAAAGACATATCGTGCTGCAACTCTGCTCATGAGAGATTCATTGGCAAACGTCTCAACATTTCTGTTAAAGAGGAGGTATCGCCAACTCTGAGTTCATTTTGGCACGGTTAGTGGAAAAGTTTCGTTTTGACCGCAACTCGCGAGGATGCGAGGCCCTCACATGCTCGCATTCATCGGGCCGCGTTCGTTTTCTCCTTTATTCTCTCATCCTAGGCGGCCTCTCTTTTCCTTTCGCGCACTCGACAAGCTATAATATCCCTTATGGAGAGGCACGAGGGAGAGAGGGAGGTGCGACCGAGAGTGAGACGTTAACGAGCGCCCCGCCATTTTGAAAGCGCGGGAGCACGGCATAATTACTGCCTTTGTTTCGAACAATTTATATTAAAATGGAAAGCAATCTGCATTTGCAAATTAAATGCGCGCCGCGCGCTTCCCGTCCGCGTTCGCCGGGCTCGAGCTCGGGCCGCGGACGGCCGAGCGGTCGGGGCGGGAGGATAGACGGGAGGAGGGGTGGATTATCGTGATGAAGAGGAGGTGGACGGGGTGGTTACCGCGGGCGGCTCGTGTAAAATCAAGCGGAGGCTTCTGCTGTGTTAATTGCGCGCTGGTTATCCATTGCTCTCCGCCATTCCACGCTGTTTCGCGATACCACCGGCCACCTGAAATCCTGCCGCGGAACCGAGCCGCCGTCAATGCCGCCGTTACGTCAAACGATTAACGGTTTATTCGCGGAGAACGGAATGGCGATTGATCGTTTTAGGACTTGCACAAAAGACCACCTCCTCGTCCCGCTGCTTGGTGATCGTCAGTGTCGGTCGAATCCAGAATCTTTATCGGAAGGAATCTCGATGTATCGGATGCTGCCTGACTGATAAACCTGACTGAGAAACGCGAATAAAGTGAAATTGATCTGATATTAAACGTGTTTCATTAATATCGTATAAGAGAGAGCAAAACTAGTTGAAGTTAACATTGTTGGAAGCGCGTAAAAACTTGCAGTAACTTGCAACGATTTTCCGTTTTCGCCTTTCGCCCTCGGATATCCTTTCGCTTCCGCGTGGGCCGGTAGATTTGTTCTGGAGCTGCGCGAAATCGACCGGTTCCATCTCGTAAATTTCGTTTCGTCTGTCTCGTCCGATCGCGAGCTCCGCGACAGCCGGGTTGAAGTTTTAATATCCGCGTGGAATGCCTCGAAGGCTAAAGGAGACACGTACGGGGGAGGGGGGAAGCGCGGATATGCACGGCGACGACGGCGGCTGCAACTCACTCGCCGATGCCGACTAATTAGCGGTCTGATCGAGAAAGGCTAATGGAGGTCGTGTTCAAGTCATGGAACGTTTCTTGACTCCTACCACCACGGTAGTTCACGGGTGGATATACCTGGAGTATAGTGAGCAGCATGTAATGAATGCCCGCATCGCGCTCCGTTATACAAGTCGGATACAAGATGCGTAAATGTGTAGCCGGTTAATGGCGATCGCAAGATCCTGCTTGCTGCTGGCTGTTTGCTCTGTAATTTCAGTTCAAATCGGCGCGCAAACTTAATAACGCAAGTGTTGCCGTATGTATAATATAATTCGAAAATTGTGAGAAAAAGATATTCTAAAAGAGATTGTGAGATTCTATTATAATATTATATTCTTGAACTCAATAAATGGAAACTATTAATCTCCTCTCGTGAGTCTTGTTGCCTGTTTTACGGTTCTGCTTCATGTTATCTATTTCTAATTTTAGTTTTTATTTTTGCCTTTTTTTATATGGAAATAGTCTGTATTAACACTCGAAATCAGATAATTCCAATGACATGTTGAAATTATGCGATAGCTGTAATACGCGTCTATTTCTGCAAACATCACTCAATTTGACATTTATAAGCGATTCTTAGTCGCGTTTAGCGCATTTGTAACGAATTTCCGAATGACATTTTATATACATTCACATTATATACTTTTGCGAACGTCAGAAAAAACTCGAAATTATTGAGCGGAACGCAATCGTTTGGATTTTTTTGGTCCGGTTAAAAACAGAACTCAAATCAGTGCAAGATATGTAATACCACGATGTAGTATCTTATTAACCTCATTGGCCTCTTTCAATCAAAACCCACGTGGATAATAAAGGCGCGTACACTCGGATATCTCCAAAATGCCTCACGCGATAGTTTACAGTTTACACGACCGCTCGATCTCTCTCCCTCACGCTCTCTCACCCCGCAGCCCTTCTTTGTCGGCCCAATACATTCCCAGGATTATACGGTTTAAGGAACCTCGCGTGCGTGCGTGCACGTATGCACGAATATGCAGGTGCACTTAGCTTCCTGATGCCGCGGGCGTCGTTCCCGATGTCGGATGATGCCTCGGGCGCGCTTCACCCTCGAGATTCCTTTCCGCATGGAGAGGAACAGCGTTCCTTGGAACCTCGCATTCTTTTGCGAGGACCCGGCTTTATGCATGAGGAACTTGTCTCGTTGCGCGGATTTTTCAGTAGTGGTTTAAAAAAATACGCACGGTGCGACGCATGCCACGAAAGAGCGCTCTGCTTTTGAAATAAAGGCGGATTAAAAAGAGAGAGAGAGAGGCTGCGCGCGACTGTAAAATTCGCTACATGCCAGGCATGATAAGGGGTAACGGATAGAGACGCGAATCTACAGAATTGCTTTACAGCGTATTTTATTTTATTCGTCTAAATGTATCTTCCTTGTGTTTTGTCAATTTTGATTTGTCTCTTCATTGTTGCGATTGCTATGGAATCATTATAATTCCCGAGTTGCAAGCCGCCGAAAGCGGAAAGGATTATCACAACAACGACGCGTGAAAATTTCATTTGTGAACTATTTGTTCTATATTTATTCATGCTAGATTTCTGTGAACTCGGCAACAAAAGATGCAAAAAGAAGCTCACGTTTCGACGTCGTAGATACGCACGATAGGAATAAATACTTTTGTAATGCAGGTCGTCTTGTTCTTTCTTCTTTTCTCATATTCTTCTTTTCTTTTCATTTCTGTTGGTTTCCATTATTGTCGGCCCTTTCATATGCGTATTAACTTTTTTCATTATAAATAAATTACCTTAGTATTATCAAGTGTCGTGTTGTCTACGGTGAACGATGTCCAGATACGCATCAATAATGAATTCATATTATCTAGGAAACTTTTGTACCATCCTAATGCATTTTTCGTTAGGTTATCGCGATAGTCAAGTTACATTAAATCAGAGATTAATGCATGGTAACGAATCGTGCGAAATTATCTCTGTTAATAATTATGAGTCTCTGTTTATAATTACGTGCCGATGTTAATAATACAATAGGGATGCTTGCAGTTGCATTTGACAATTTGTTTATTTGTAAACGACTGTATATCCTGCAGCATAGATTCACGCTGATATTTTAGACACCTGTGAACATAGGAAGGCAATCAATGTATTGAAATAAAACGGAAACGGAATGCATCCGTGGAATGCTCCCGATTTAGGAATATTTTCGATGCTGTGTGCACACAAAGAGGTGTATTACAAAAAAAATCAACTATTTGTTATGCTGTTCGAATGGGTGAAACTGAAATTGCAACAATTCCATGTGTCCGTGTACTATTTTAACATTGAATATTTTTTGAGAAATCTGTCAAAGCGAATTATTCTGTGCTGTTTATTTTCGAATAGACTGCCGTAAAAGTAAAAAACAGAAAATATCAAAAACGAAGCATAAGTTTAATTTATGTTTTATTTAAAAGATTGTGTTATTAGTGTCATTATTACATTTGTAATATTTCGATAACAATGTAATATTTCGATAATATTCATATCTTTGTTATGAAGATATGAATATTACTTTTTTTACTCTATTTTTTTTTTACTCACGTAATCTTTATTCCTTACTCGCGTTAACTCTTTATTGAATATTGATTGCCTGTTATTATATAAATCTCTTCCACTAGTACTGCAAATAAATATCAAAACACAATAAGAGAAAATATCAAATAACCATTAAATATCTTTATTATGTGAGTCAACAAACAAAAAAACAAAAAGAAAATAACGTAAATGATTATTTTAATCCTTGAGCAAATCTAAGAATCCAGTTTCTGTCTCGAAGCCGATTTACGAGATCTGAAAATTGATTTATACCCAACAACTTCCTGATGACTCTGCATCATCGCTATGTAAGTCACTCTGAAAAACCAATGCCCTCGAAACATAATTCCATCCTCACGCAGTTATATAGAACATTTCCTGCCTTCTTTACTCGGCTCATAAATTTATTTACGTACACATGGTCATTAGTTTTAAATTGCATTAGTCTTGTTCACACGTTGTAACAACGACGCAGGCTATTTCAGATCGCTACTTCATTTGCTACTCTTTTTTCTATTTAATAGACTATAAATTTAACTTGTATAAAAACAGAACGATAACTTTAATTTGTATTTATTTACTTTATCAAACATGCCTTCCAGCTTCTTTACATATATATTATTTTAAATAATATTTGCAGCTCTGATTCCGTCGACGTAAAATTTCATGTAACGCACGCACATGTATGCGTGTATGTTGTGAACGATCGATCGATCTCGCTAATTAAACTAAATTGCGTTCGCCGTCGCGCATGTCATCCTGATGTAATTTGAAGGAGTACACATTTACGCACATTTAGCAGCATATGCACGTGCAAGTCAACTGTCTCGTTGCTCTCCACGCTTTCCGAAGATGCTCGTAAGCGTAACCGCGAACGGAATCGCGACTGTGCTGCTCACTTTGCAACTTACAACACGCCGATTTCACCGCAGAAACGTTGCATACGTGTGAAAGTCAGGACGTCCGGTCTTTTCGAAAGAAAAAATTCGCACGCGGACATAATTATCGCGCTTCGCTCCGGCGGATTTTCGATCATAAATCATGTCCCTTTGGCGTGCAAATCGCAACGAAATCTGGAACTTTTTCTTATTATTCAGTATCATCAAGTTAATCAAAAGATTGACAGTTGAATACACAAATCGTTAATCAACCAAAATTAATCTACATTGCTTAAATAGAATCGATTTTAATGCTGTTGCGTAACAAATCAAACCAGGAATTACCAGAGCTATATGTATAAGTAATAAAAAAGAACCAGATCGTAGAATATGGAATTCTACGTAGGACACACACGCGCGCGCGCGCGCGACAAATTATATTATTTTTATGATGAGATATGGGCTCCACTTGTTTAAAACGCATAATACACACTTTTAATTATTCATTCTTTCCATCTCTTTTTTGTTTTTAATATATATAGTTACATTATTCTTTTTTTTTAGCGAACATTCAACAATCGCATACTATCGATATTTACGCTAGTCTATATGTGACGATAACTGTCTGCATTATAGGTGCACCCACGTCGCCGTCATCCTGACCTGCCCGAGAAATCCTCATGAAAGACTGGGAACTCAGTACTCAGAATAGCATCGGTATCGTAGACATTTCTTTTTTTATTTTTTCTCTTTCGACGGCTCGCTTTAACCGGGCCTTCTTTTTTCGGAATTGCACCCCTCTTTTACTCTGTATATCGCTTTCTTTCTCTTTTCCTTGTCTTTTATGTCCGATTTCTTATTTGAACACGGATTTGTGTCATAATGGTGATGGTGCTGGTGTAACGGGCGCAACTTACGACTTTCCTGGTACTGGTAACGTAATTATAACGGTGAAGGGTGGAACAAATCGCCACGGGCGGCGAGGCGAACAATTCCGAATCGGAATTATTATTGACATTTCGCAAATGGATAATCTGACTTGCGTTAATGCGCAATTACGCGTTTTACGATGCGTTGCACAGATTTAATATTTTTCTCTCCCTTCAGAATCCTTTTTACATTTTCCACTTAATTTACATTTGAACGATTAAATCGATATCAATGAACTATTCACCGCGTTGCAATATAATCGATATTTATAAAAGATTGAAAACATGAAGAAGATTCCCGAGCTACATCTTCAAACTTGAAACACTCGAGATACTTGAGCCCTCTTCGTTCCAGTTACGTGTAATCCGTGCAAATTGAGACATGTTCGCAGAATTCGGTCTTTTTCTTAACCACGCGCGCGATCCTTCTGATATAATTGTCCTTTCTCTCGCTTCTCCGGTCGAATTGATCATAGCGAACGAACCGTCATCGCGGTCCAGCAACGGCCGTCCTTTCGTAGAATCCACGGATCCTTTTCTGTGCCTCCGGCTGCCCCTTGCCGCACCTTTGCTGCCATCGTTGCCGCCGCCGCCGCCGCCGCTGCCTCTGCCTCTGCGTCGAGAGTGGCCGCAACCGCGAATTACTTCGCAATTTCCCGAAATTGCGCAATCCGTGCGGGCTAATGGCCGCCGCCACCGCCGCTGGTAGCGGTGAGAGACCGGGGAACAGGTGGGTAAGAGAGGGAGAAAAGGGGGCAACACGGAGGGGGATCCAGGGTGCGGAGGGCGGTAGCCGACGAGGAGACCATTAATTAAGCAAAATCATAAACTCGGCTCGGCCGAGCGTGTGCGCGAGTGTGCGCGCACGCTCCCGCGCGCTCAGTTGCATTGAAAAATATGAACGCGCGTGGCCCGTTACTTTCACGAACGAGGTACTTACGTCGTGGAGAGGTACTGCCACCGCCGCCACTTCTCTTTGCTAATCGCGAACCGAGCAGTTTCCTCTACGCGCGGTTTACATCAGAGAGAGAGAGAGAGAGAGAGAGAGAGAGAGAGAGAGAGAGAGAGAGAACCGATATCATCGACCACGACAGACTCCGCGAGTCGATCGGGGTTCAATCGTTCGCTTTAAACGTCGAATTCACTGTTGGCGGCGTATGTCCGTATGAAATTGTACCTTCGTTGACGCGGCTGGATAGTCGCGGAAAAATCGCGCCGTCCCGCGCGTTGATTCTGGCGCGCGCGCACGGCACGATCGTACATCGTACAAATTGAGATGAATTTGTTTAACACGTTCACCGCGCGCGGCAGCCTTTTTTCCGCCACGAACGAAAGCACGATACGGTATACGTGCGTTTCGTACCGAGATGTTTTAACGTAATGAATGTGTTAACGGGGTGTAAAAGGTTTCTTACGTGTCTTATCAGGCAGAGATCTTTTGATTGATACTCGTGTCTTTTTGGCAAAAGTGTAATTTCAATATGTGATTTATGTACATATCTGAATTTAACTTTTTTTTTAATTTAGAGACTGTTGATATACCTCATTTCCTTGTATCCTTGAGTATCTGCTTGTACATTAGAGACGGTTGAGACAAAGAGGCGATGCATGAAATTGCACATTCAAATTTTATTTTGTAGGTAATCCAAAATGATTTACTTGTACACATTACAGTAATTACATAAGTTTACGCACGCGGTCCATTCGTTTCAATTATGTGCAAGATTCAGGTATTATTGTGCAAGCGGCATTAGTGTCCAAACCTGACTAACCGCGTTGCGCCACGATAACGCAACGAGAAGCATTTTTTCGCGATTACAACGTGTTTCGTGAAAATTACGAAAGGTTGCTTGAAGAGTAAAGGAATTTAATTACTCCGAAACCGACTTCCTACGCGTAAATCCCGCGTAGAAAAAGGCGTATTAAATAATTAAAAGTAGCGGGCAAATGTCACTGTGCAATGTGCAATCGTGTGATAAATTTGCCCGAACTCTGACGCAACTAAAACAAGATTTTAATGGCGCTAATGGTCATTGAATTTGTCGGCGGTGTACTCGTGCGCGCACGCTTCGACAGCGACACGATAAGCCTCGTTGTGAAACTCACACTCGGAACAGGTAAATTGATCCGCCGAACGTATCGACGTGCATTTTGCGCCATTATGCCGTGGAGAGTGCATGTTTATAACGTGTTACAACGCGAATGCACGCAATAGAGATATAATTTGTCGGAGCAAGTGGCTCAAAACGCTCAAAAATTTTACATTTCTGGTATAAAAAATCTCGATAATTCTCGATAATTCATTCTGATAAAAATGTGAAAAATCAGAAAATTTCGAAAAAAACAAAATTTTATTTTTGACGAAGTATTTCCATTAGTCGAGCAACAAGATATTTAAATTATTAATTCGTCAGATGAAAAAATTATATTTCCCGAAAAAATCTTTTCGCAATTTTGGATTAATTTTACATCAGCACATGGCTTCTGTGTAAGAACTACCTGCGACTTAACATGAGTTATTTCATGAGATACTAGAATTCATTATTACTTGACCGCCCATATCTGCAAAACCACCTGCGCCCACTAAAGGCTTAAACGCATCCGATGAATATGATGCGCGGGCGAGATGAAGAACAGCATGCGATGTTACAATAGCGCGATATTGTAAACGGCGAGGCGAGTGTACCGCGCAAAAACGTGGGATCCGCTATTTAAACGAGTCACGATAAAACCGATTTTCCACGGTACAGTTTTAACTTGGTTCGCGGTGGCGGCGGCGGCGGCGGCGTCGGCGATTGTGCAAAATCCAGCTCGTGCACGATGCATATGTATCGGGAATACATATATTACTCGGCGTGTGTAATACGTACAGCGGAGTCGGGCCTCGAGGTGTATCGAGGTCGACCGGTTCTCCAACAGCCGTCAGTCGTTAAGGGACATTGCGACACACGCGCGCGGCTCTTGTCGCTCCTCTCTTTCTCTTTTCCTGGTCGTTGCGGATGAGAACTTTAGGAATTGCAGATAAATTCGTTTTAGCCGCGTATACGTTGCGCCATACAATCGGGGAGAGCATATCTTACCACGGCGAAGTATTCGGAATAATTGCAAACGATTTTTCTTTTTTGTTATTTTGTTATTCAATATCTTTAATATACCAATCAATCATTTTCGATCATTGACGATCATTGATCATTCATGATTGACACCAGCGCTTGCTGTTATTTTCTATTAATTTCATCTTGTGAATAATCACACGCGAAATTAATACTGCAGTTTATCGCGTCAACTGTAATATGCTACTATCTCCAAAATCCTTACATTAAGTCTTTTCGTTTTGTGGAAAGGATCCTCCACGACCGGCCACCGTGGTCTAATGTGCGTCATCGCGCCGTGAAGCTTCTTCGTCGTAGATCTCTCAGCGGAGCGCGAATGAAGATGAAACCGGAGTAAATGAGCGCGGGCGGATATTTTTCTTGGCGGCAGTTCCCAATTTTACGTCCAGTCTGACGATGTCTCCGTGAAACCATCGCTTCCCTTCCGCCTGCTCGAAACGAGTCCGGAGACCAGCGTTATTTGTACGACGTTAAACCGTATTTACCTCCGGTGCTTTTCGTCGTAAAACCTAAAAGCCCGCCTATTTGCGTAAAGTCGTCTTAGATTTTACGAACGAGCAGGAAAAAAAGGACGAGGCACGCAGTACCGAGTTGGCGATTTCGATACTTTTCTGCCGCGCTTACGGCCAAACTGTGATCGTAAACCTCGGAAAAGTGCTCGCAATGATCGGCTGATACTCGCGGCCGATTTACCGCGCGGCATTGTTATAAATTATCAGTCGGTAGAAAAAATATGAAGGAACGACGCGGAAGGCATAGTCGGGCCATATAATAAATTACTGAGAGCCGTATTACAACGATGATCTACGCCTTTGTAGCGATTAAGCGAGACAATTAAGCGCCTCCACTTGCAGGATAAGAACGTGCTGCTAATTCTAAGAGAAAATGAAAATTTAATTGAAAAGCCCCGGGCGTGCACGACTAGAAAAGTCGCGATGGATAACATGGGAACGATCTCTCTTCCTCGTTGCGATTATCCTTATGAATTCACAGGCATGCCGTTATAATAGAAGACGCAAAAAGCATATCTGCGATACGACGTTCTATTAATGTGTGTGTATATCTTTTCTGTATTTAATATCTCTATATTATATTATAATATATATTAGAGTATATTTCCTAATTAAAATTTGATTATAAAATGACGTCAAATTTTCGCCACGTTTTCGTTAATTTTGCTACAACTAAATTATTAATCTTGATTTTGATGGAAAAATTTGAGAATTGTGTAATTTATTTTCCTTTTTTATAAAGTTACTACCTTAATTATTAATAATTTCGTTATATTGTCTCTTTCAAAATGCGTAAGAATTGATGGATTATAAACTCACATCCTTAATTGCTTATATCGGAACGAATAATCGATAGGAGTATAATGTAATGTCGGAGAAAATCCTTGTGAGATATGCAATACGTATAGTACGGGGATGCTGTTGCTGTTGTTGCTGCCGCTGCTATAATTGCGGCCGACGGGCGTTCCGATACAACAGATACGTAGATTGGAAATGCGTATGACTATTTAACGGTTCCCCGTTGCACAAACTACATTGATATCACAGTCGGCTGAGCGCTGCTGAGGTAATTAACCCCGGGATGCCCCCGGGGATGCCGCGGAGCTACTCACGTCGTTAACAGCCGCAAATAATTAATTGTTAATTAAATAATTATCAGTTACCGGTGAATCGGTTATTAACAATCGACGTAGCGTGCGCGCATACGCGATGTTCCGGACAGATGCTTAGAATGCACGTATATTGATCAACGACGTAACACCGATCCATAAGCCGTATTACCGATGCAAGCGTTACAATATGCAGCATTATGCAACATGTAGTAACAACCCACATTTTTCAAGCGCTGAAAATCATGTATAGATCTGAATGATGAATAGAATTTTCGAGTGAGATACAGGTTGAGAATATTTGAAAACTTGTACGATATCGAATCAATCAACGCATCTATCAATAATCTACATCTTTCGTGATTGATTTTGCAGACGTTAACGGTAGAGTACTACCGTTTTCTCGATCATGTGATCTAATTATTACATATTGTCTACCCACGTGTCGTTGCGTGTCGTTGCGTGTGTTTAATCTCCCGCGATGCAAAGAACGGCAGTTACCACTAATTTCGCTCGAATGCACGCTAAAAATAACCGATGCCGACGAAACGGCAGGACCGGTCCAGGCTCGGCGACTCCGGTTATCAGTGATTTACCGCGACGCGGGCAAAAAGCTGCGCGACCGATTGTCGGCGGCAACATTGTGGTGGGGCACACGATGCAGGGCGCGATGAAAGCTGCTTAAGGCCCCGGGTACGATCGGCATTCGATTCGCGCGCGCACACACGGGCCCCTGGAAAATCCGGTCGAACCGGACGGCGGCGCGGGACCGTACGGGAACGCCGCTGCCACCGTCGTCGCCGTCATCCTCTTCCGTCGAGATCAAAGGCGAGGCGAATCTCGACAAAGAAACCGCTTGCGACGTGGAGAAGAACAGAGAACGATGAAGCGAGCGGTAGCGGGGCGAGGGGTACGCTACGGCGATTCTTCGTCTGCTTCGCTCGCCGCTGAGGAATCACGCGAAGGTGTACCGACGATCGTTAGGACGATCGCGGGCCTCCTCGGACGACAAAAAGGGCTGGTCGTTTGTTTGTCGCGACTCTTAATGGCCGTCTTCGGGCGAGTTCGTAATTGGCGCGTTTGCACGCGCTCTTTGTACACCGCTCCTCTTTCTCTTCCTTTTCAGCTCGTCGCTGCGTCCCTCTTTCTTCCTGCGCGGCCCTCCTCCTTGCCGTCTTCATCGTTGACCGTCGTACTTGTTCTTTCCCCGTTTACCCACGGAAGACACAGTCTCCTTCCTTTTTTTGTCGTCGAGACTCCACTCGCTTCGCGCGTCTCCTCATCGGGGTACGCCGACGCGACGCGACGCAACGCTTCCCTCGTTGTCGTCCATTTCTCTCTCCGTTTATTCGGTCGTTTATTGCTCGTCCGCGATTCGCGAAAAAGAGACGGTACCCCGTTACGTTAAAGCCGTCGTTTGTCGCGGCGTCGCCGCCGATGGTCTTTCGACGCCTCGCGGTCTAACTACGCTCGTCCCTTTTCTACTCACGCTCACTAATTCAGACATTAATATTCTCGTGTCTTGCACTCGCGCTGTCGTAACTCATATAGATGGGCACATGCATTTGCTCATTTTTCCTGAGAGCCCATAATTTTATCATTTATTTCACAAGACGAATTTTTCTAACCGATAACTACTTATTAATCTATGTTGAGCATCTCTTTAAGGAATTTGACATTGTAATGAATTGCATACGATCTATTGATATTTTCTTTCCTTGAATCTATTACTTTCCAAAATTAGCGCTTAAGATAAAGCTGGAATTTAATGTTCTTCCCTTCTTAATCATTGTTTAATGTAAACATGTTTCGTGTTTGTCTTGTATATATTTCTATAATATCGTTTACCAAGTTTATCTCCTATTACGATGAAAACATGGTTAGAAATTGTATTACCGCGTCATGCAATCTATTTATCAGTGTATTCACTTTTAAGGAGTAACGATATTTTGGCTTCCCCCCTCCCTCTCTGGGACGTACGAATTCTACACGAGGATTGCTCTATGGGGGATTGCTTTTGCGCGCGCGTAACACGTCGCGTACAAGCAGTAATGCGTAACTCGTGTTGTCGCTTACTAACGCCGCGAGCGAACGACGAGCAGGGGTCGCATTTATACGGCAAGTTATCCCCGGCTGCGGGTACACCGTAACATAACTTTCCACCCCCGGACACGCTCGCCGACCGCACGGTGACCCCTCCCGCGAGCGATTGTCGACCGGGCGGTCCTCGGCGAGATTGGCGATGGTGGAGGATTAATCGAGCTCGCACAATAAATGATTCCCGCCCGTCGTTGTGCCCCGGACGACCGACCGAGTCGACGTGTCGAGCCCGGGGCCGTGGCTCTTTAAAGAGAAAACCCCGATAAAAAGCTCGGCGTTTATTCGATTGATAAATAATTCCGCATAAACGCATGCAGATGCGCGTATATGATTTTCAATATAAAAAAATATTTCCGCAAGTGATTTTGAGATATTTCCAAATTAAATTAGCTTTATCCCGATTTTCAGAATTGGTCGAAAAAATATGTGGAATTCCTTTAATAACGTCTGTCATCAAATTATGATCTTTTCACATTTTTAAAAAGATAAATAAACGATAATTAAGCCTGAATAATGCGCAAAATTAGTATTTCTTTGAAAATGTAGCGATACCGAATTTGATTCCTTCAGTGATTGTTAAAATCGGAACTTAATCATGGAGGAGTTAATCAATGGTATATACGCCAAATGCGCGTGTGGAGCTAGTAATGTCCTTGATTGTAGTGCCCCTAGACAAGCGTCATTACCTCCTAGCTTGCGGTTTTAGCGGTTTCGCAATGAGTACGAGATCCTTCTATGCGAGGATCGCATGGTTCACTTCCTCATTGCCTGGTGAATCAACATCTCATCAAAGTTGCATTCGTGTGTTCTTTTTTCGTATCTTTCTCGTGTCTTTTCCCAGCATTTATCAAAAGTATCAAAACAGTCACATCGTTATTTTTCAATGTTTCAATATACAGTATGACAGAATTGTTATCCAGCAATGCAGTTTTGTATAATAGTAGATTATTTTTTTTTGTATCAACGGATCCATCAAAAATCGTTATCTGCCGCGATAATTTACTTTTTGGTATTAACGACTTTGATTGCTTCAGATTAGCTTTAGCTTTATTTGATTTATAATTCGATAATAGGTGTAAACTGATTTTGTCGGCTGTTACAAATTTCTCTGCATTTTATTTTTCTTGACCGAAAAATTGTCTTACCAGAAAACCGTGCGACACATGAACGTTCCGTATAGCAATTTATATCTCGGAGATCTTCATGAGGAACTTCACGATAGCGAAACGAATAGATATCCTTGCAGACAGGCAGTTCTTCGCCAGACGCGCGTGGCGTAAATTCTTGCCGGGATTTCTGTACCGATAGCCTTTCCCGCGCTTCGCTCCAACGAGGCGGATCTCTTTCCGCGTATGAATCATCGTTACGTTGCCAACGTGGGCCCGGTGCATTGCGAATCGCGCGCGCGCATTTCCTCGCCGCTCGACAGCCTGAGAGGTTGCTCGAAATGCGAACTTAACTCGCTGCGTCGGAAAGGAAAAGGACGAATTATCCTGTCGGAAGAACTGCCGCAAAGACGGACAAAGAAAGAGGAAAGAGTGAGAGAGAGAGAGAGAGAGAGAGAGAGACAAGAACAGCTTCGTCGTTTCGCCTCGTCGGGCCCCATGTCTCGGACCCCTCTTTTTCTTGCTCGTCTACCTCCGTCGCCGCCACCTGTGAGCGCGGCTTAATGAATCGTAACCGCATTACCGTGTTGCGCAACCACGCGTGCATTACCATAATGTCCCGCGGTGACTAAGAACCTCCATCTCATGCATCTGCAATATTAGCGTGTCCCGGCGCGGCCTGTCCGCGTCTTCGGGCGCAAATGGACGACAGCCGGCAGGGACGAATGATGATTCTTCGGGGTCTCGAGAATCAGTAATTTTCGCGGATTCCCAGGATTTCAAAGAAAGTGTATCCTTTTTCATTCAACGGGGGAGGAAATTATTAGGAATGCATAAAGAGAGCGTACACGTGCAACGCTTTCCTTACGTAACTCGACTCCGAAATGCGTTTTCGATCTCGCACCTTCCAGAATCGCAGACAAGTAACCGGATAAAGCAATCGCGATAAAGTAACTGGATTACGCTTAATTAAGCACTTTCACTAATATTTTTATTTTCCGACAGCAAGAGAACGTAGGTGAGTTGCGTAATTTGGCTTACTCTTTCCCAAATGGCTCGCGCATACAATTTTAAAAGAAAATCCTCAAATTCTTCCTTCTGTGGAGAATCCGCGGAACTGTTAACAATTTATTTTACGATTACGCTGGCATTGACAGCTGGAAGAGCCCGCAGTTAAAGTTTCCGTATAGATCCGCTCCTGGGATCCGCGCGCGTTTACGGGCATCCCGCGTGCATCGATTATTTCCGCGTTGTACGCGCGATATTTATTTGCCATCCTGTGCGCCTCAGTACTTTAGCGTGCTCGTAGTAGCTAGCATGTGCGTACGCGGTGCTATTAGACGCGGCGGAAGAATTCGGCATGCCGCGGCTACATCTGTGCACGGTCGAAGATCGGGGTAATTAGTATAGCGCGGTCTTCGCGCATCGCGGATCTCCGATGATGAAACGTTGGATTCCATCCGCGACTCTTGCGAACTTTAACGCTCGCACCGCGCAATTAACCATTTCGCTCGCGTGCATTTATCGCGTTTGTCCGATCCCCGGGGACCAGTGCGGAGCTTGTTTGCAAAAAGTACCAATTCCGATTTTTTCCGAGGAAGGGTTTCAGGCGTTAATAACCATCTGATACACGAAGGGAGAAGAGATTCCTCCTTTTTTATTTTTTATTATTAAGGTCAGCAATTTACCCTCTAAGAACAGGACGAAGACGTGCGTTCATAATGTTGAAGTTACATCGTTTATGAGTTGTATTCTGAACTTTCTTACGAGTGTTAAGATTGCGCGCACATGTGTGTGTATTCTGAGCAATGAATGAAAAAATTGAATGAATGAACAAATTGTTTCTGATATTTTAATGAAACTACGTAAAAGAAGCTGTAACTCGGACGCAAGAAAATAGACTGCATGTTTATCGCATTTAACTTTACAAATTGCGTGAGCTATAACATATAAATGCAGCATGATACATTCGCAACATAATTTTCATTTAAAAAACAATTGTTCATGGTAACAAGTACTTGTTAAAAATTGGTTGCGCGAACGGACTACAGCTATTTATACCGAGCATAATGGTATCCGACCTGGAATTACCCGTGAGAAGGCCGGAAATCTCCCCTTTTCGTTTGTCGAAAACGACACGCACGAAAGCAAGAGTATTTCGCTCGGAGTACCAGGGTTTAATGGACACTCGAGTCGAGTTCGCGGGGCATAAGCGAAGGCGAGCGAGACAACCGAGGAACGAAGAGAGAGCCTGGAATATTAATAGAAGATCTCTGTCCTGGCTAATTTACCGCTTCCGTTTAGGTCGCGGTAGCTGCTGGTCTTGCTACCGCGTCTCCACCGAAGTCGTTGTCCGCTTGTCCCTTCCGATTGGCGTAATTTAATGAGCTTTAGATTTCTTTTCAGCGGAATCGAAAGAATTAAGGAACGTCACGAATTACGTGTCAGCTGATAAATCGCCCTTGATTTCTGCGATGAAAGACAACATGAAATGGAATTTAGCTCTGCACTTAGATACGATTACACCCTTCTATCTTACTCAATGACAAACCTTGGCACAAAATTTAAATTTATCATGCAAATATGATGAAGCGCCACGTTGAAATATCGTAAAAGTGAGAAACCGCGGACGGTGAAAGCGTGTGGAGTTTAATCAACGATGTGAACCTTGCACCTGACTCTAAAGACAGTAAAACTTGAATATGTGATTCATTTGCGCTTTGTATCTGAAAAAGTAAACGCGATTTAAGCACGCATCCCGTACCCGAGATATCTAATTTCCGTTAATATAACCCGAAAGAGAGGGAATAGTTTGTAACTGTTTGTATCTGTTCTCGCGCTGCTTCGCGCGTACCTCAAAGGATTCAGAGTTACAGAATTTTCGAAATTCGCCAAAGGTGTAACTTGGTCAGCTTTGGAGTTCCGCAGAGTTCTGTTCTTGAACCGGACCTCGCTCAAACTCGCCGAACCTCAAACAGATGGAGAGTGGAGATGGGTTATCGAGAGTACAAATTATTACGCGTTCGATAATTTTGATTTTCTTCTTTATAGTGCCAGGTGGCATGATTTGCATCGGTTAAATAACCGCGAATGATATAGGGGAAGGAAAAACGAATCACGTCGTCCCGTTCGGGTCGCATTGCCCGTAATTGCGCATCGCATTATTCAAACGATCTGCGTGCGTGCGATCGCGGTGTGTTTACACGCGTTTGCGCACACGCATTTACGAACGCAACGCGACGAGCGTGGGTGCATTATGGGCCGTGAGTAATGCGCGTGCACTGGTGTGGGTAACAACGGGCCGTTTCGCGTGTATTCACGGGACATGCGTTGTTTACGCGCATTTTGCACTTTCGAACGCCGTACAGCGTTAGATAGCGGCTATCAGAAATTGATACGCCGATATTTAATTTGATGACATAATCATTTGTAAAAGGTTTCCTCGAAATGTTAAAAAAAGATCATGTCCTTGCATGTGGTAAAAAAGATTTTTACTTCAACGATATAAAAAAAACTGCGCAATGCAGCTTTTAGCCAATCAATTTTTTTAAAACTTGATAGTTATTCTTACAGCTGTTTACGTAGCTATTTTTAAATTAGAAACAGCTGCACCAACATATGTATCACATTGACGTAGAAAAAATCGGTTAAATTAAACGTCGAGCAAAATAAAATTGTTTCAATAATTATCTTTACATTGTGACAAGCGCGTTTTAATTTGGTTTTTGAAACGAAATTGCTATTTTTTCGCATAATTAAAAAGATCAGTCGGACATATGCTGTCACGATATTGACTGAATGAAAAAACGAAAAAAAAAAAACGTTTTTTAATTTCAGCGTAGAGGGAAAAATTCCAGTCGAATTTGCTAAATGAACGGTCACGGGCTGCCGAATCAACATTTAATTACGCGAGTCAGTTATTTCATTCTCTGATGTAACGAGAATTTTTCTGCTCCTGCCTCAGTGCGTCCCAGCAAAATGTAATAAATCGTTTAAGTAATAAAATATTTATTCGCCGACCAGTTACGTCTCTACCAAAAACATCTTTTTTTCCTCGATTTGTAGCGCGAGCATCATCGATCGAGCTGCTTTTCAAGCGAAATGAAGCCATGGCAGTTATCGTAAATTTGTCGTTAATAGGTCGCCCTGTTGAAAAAAGAACATGAACCACAGCTGCGTACTGCGGGAAAAATCTCATTTCATTAGGTAACTTGTCTATACCAATGGCAAATAATCTCTTTGTTAAAATGCAATAACTCTATTATGAACTAGTATAAATGTTATTATAGGTTTAGCTGCACGTATAAAGAAATGTGAAATTATTATTATTACATTTATGTATTATTACATCATAACATGCACTTTGTGCAACTTCCTGCACAAACCCCAAAAGTTCAATTTCCGCATATTCGCACCTAAGAGTGAAAAGAATTTTGTTGACGAATTTCGAGGCTTCCGGACTAACCTTCGACCCGTGAACGCCTCGGTCAGTCGAACGATTTGAGCGGCCGGTAGAAATCTGCCGGTGTAATTGGCAGATAATTCTCGAGGCCGCTACTCAGAATACCGGGCGCGTTTGCGCTTACCCGGCAAAATTCGCCGCTCGTGGGGCACCCTCGTTGCCACGCCACCCGGCGATACATCCGCCGCGTCACCCGGTCGGCGCTCCTCTCTCGCGTTCGCGCGCGGCTGCAGACAGAGATGGAGAAAGATGGAGCTCGACCAACGGGCAAACCGCAGGGATGTGCGCATCCAGCACAGCCGCTTGTCCTCTCCCTCTCCCGCCCACCCTTCGTGCGCCGCGTATCGTTCTATATCCGCTAACTGAATTAACCGGTCGCAAACGGTGTACCGTTGTGCTGCGACGTACGGCGTGCGCGAGAGCACGCAATGCATATTGCGCCGACCGCCGATCCGCACGAACTGCACATATCCTCTTGCATATGAGAACGTCGCGCCACGCCGAGCCGTGCCGCCGAACCGCGCTCCTCTCCGGCCCTCCGGCCGCAATATATTACCGCGCGCGATGTCTCGTGCAATTTACGTACGATTATGCAGATGCGCCCGAAGCGCGCCCACGTACGCTCCTGCGGCGCGCGCGGGAGGCCCGACGAGACGGGCAAGAAAGAGGGTGGCTTTTCCGCTCGCATCGCATCGGATCGCGCATGTTTTTCGATCGTTGCGATTTGCGATCTTCGCGGATGTGCCGCGATGGAAAAGGTTTGTTTTCTTGTCTTTTTAATTACGCAAATGCGAACTTTTATCACGCTTCGTAATTTATTTGGACTCTTGCGGAGAGGAGACTCTTTGTATTTAATATGCAGCGGAATACATTGACTTAATTGGTGGAATACATCGCGAGTACTCTCATACTTCTTACCTGTGAGAATGCTTATAATAAGATCGGGAAGAAATGTATAAGTAAGTATCTGCCTTATTTATGTCGACGGGGGCGCGAGTTTCGTTTTTAAGATTCATCGTTGCCTCGTTCCCCTCATCAGGCGGGCGTAAAGTACAACGTGCGTGATTATTCGAGCCGAGGTTCGGAGTTGCGCGAATCACGGCGGAAAGCGCAGGTCGACGAACCTGCGGGAGTCACTCTCGCAGGCCGAGCACAGAAACGACATTTCCGGCGGCACTGCACCAAAGCAATTTCTTTTTTCTCCCTTCGGAGACGACGTGTTTACCTGTACGAACCTGATGGCTAACCAATCAATCGGGTCACGTGTGTCGGCCCAGTAGGGAACCGGCCGTGCGACGACGCCGTAATTGCCTCTTTAAAGTTAGACCGACCTGCAGCACGCTTTTCCCTCTTTGTCGTTCGCGCCTTCGCTCGCTAAACGCTCCCGGAACATTCCGCAGACCGCAAGGCGAGTTTCTCTGTAATCTTTTTCCTCCCGCGGCGAAAATAGAGGCCCCGCGCGTAGAAATTAACGTGGGGTAAATGCGAAGCGAAAGTTTTTATCATAACTCGGTAATAGTCTGATATTAGAGAGTAATTGTCACGCATAATCACATAATGACGTGGTATTAAATTACAAATGTGACACTGAGATGGTAATTTCAAGTGAGATTTCCAGTGCACCTGTATAACTGCGCAACCACAAGATCGAGGAGCATCCCTTAATTTATCAATTATTAAAATTAATTCGATCGTATAATGTACAAAAGCTCCCGAATATTTTTCACATAAACGCCGTCTTTTTCTGATACACTAATCGATTCCGGGATACGAGGTTTTCCGCGCGTTTCGAGGGAGAAAACAGCATGATTAACGTTACTTTCTCGTGCGATAGCATTCTCGATCTCGAGCGCAGACTTTCGTTTGAAATCACGCATCGTTGGTGACCGGTGATATCGTGCCATGCGTTTCGCGATAACGGGAAGAGATGCATCGGAGAGACAAAATACGAACAGGGGCGCGGAGAGATAGCGGCTCTGTCCCCGTTCTCCTCCTCCTCTTCCTCTTGCAGTATGTACGCGTGTAACCGTGCGGCCCATTAATCCGCGCGTGTCGCATTGATCTATCATTGTCCTGTAGCCCACGGGTGACATACACATCTGAGGTTGATGCATAATAGATCGCGAACGCGGCCCGGCGCGACGTAAATAGCGGCGGAGCTGCGAGTTACGCTCAACATACGTATGTATAATACACGTACGTGAATACACGGGACTCGCGATGCGCACGTGTACACGGCGATACGTAAAAGACCAATAACCTAGTTCGAGCTGCCTTTACCTCCCTTGGTAATACGTTAACGATCACCGCGCGTGTGTTGCAGCGCGTATTCGGTTCGCTCGATTAGCGGATCCCGCGGGTAAAAGCGAGAGAGACGTTTTCGTTGGATTTTGGAATACACGCCCAAATTCGCTTCCACGGTTTCCCGCTTTTGTTGCAAAACGCTTGCCCGTGCTAAGCGTCGGCGGAATAAAAATTCTGTATTTTGGGTGAACAGATTGATTAACTCTTTTGCCTTTCAATAACGAATACCATTCGTGTTACAAATTACAGAAAATCATGAGTTTTAGTCGTGCTATGGATACTTAACTATTAGATTTATGAGCTAACAAGTATTTTTTAAAATAATTTTCTTTAAATTCGATCTAATATTACTATTTGATATTTCCTTATTTGTATCAAATCTGATCAATTGTAACAAAGGTAAAAGTGGCAGACGTTTATCCGAACACGCAAATTAAATAGTCAACTTTATGTGTGACCGATTATGCATATCGATAATATTTCAGTAAAAATTTAAATACACTCGTTATTTATTCCTTTATTAAAGACACAATTTTTTTATTTTACTTGTCATTATTTGAGGCCTAGATTTTATTTACAGACGCGTGAAGTGTACTCAAACTATCGAGACCCATAATGTAATCCAAACTCGCGTGAATCAGATTATCTCCCAAGTGGAAGACAATGACCACGTTATGCATTATGCATAGAAAGAACGGCTCTCAATTTGTACGATTCGCGCGCGTTGTGTCTCCTCAGGTATCTCGTGTATCCTCGGGTTTTTCATCCGAAAATGAAGCTATGCGTTTCATGTCGCGCAGTCGCCTGATTTGACTCCGTGTAATTTGGCTATTCCCAAGACTCAAGTTGGCGATGAAAGGAAAGTGTTCCAACATCCAGGGCTTCGACTGCGGTTTTGGAGGCAATTTCAAAATCGAGTGCAATGATTGTTCCGAAAAATTAATTAACCAGCATTGTCTCGACTTGAGAGTATATTTTGAATTAAAAAATAATAAATACAAAGTATAATAAAGACAGCTTGTATTCTTTTCGATACCAGTCGCTGAACAAGAATCTGAACAGACCGTGTACATACTGTCGCACTCGCTCGTCTCGATTTCTATTCCGCATGTTTCTCCGCCAGTTTGCCGCGCGTAAAGCGGCCTGTGGCCGCACGCGCGATCGTGCGTGTGTATGTACGTGTTGTATGTGCGTGTGTGGTTACCCTGCGCACAGAACTAGCGGTTTGTGGCGTCGCGACCAGTTCTTGAATGAGGCTGCGAATGGGCTTAGACACCGTTCGCGAAACCTGAATCCTGTGCACGCACGCGTGCACGAGCTCCGCTTCGAATCGAAGTCGATATCATCGATAGGTTTTCCGACGTTTTATTCATAAGTAGTCGTGCAAGAGAGATTGAAAGAGGATAAAAAATAAAGATTTCTGCATGGCTCTCTTGAACTAGCAAAGTGCCATGACTGGTCTCTTTGTTTTTCATTTATTTATTAAAACATCTCTGACACTACCAAGAGATTTGAAATCATATCTCGGTACATATCTACGAACTGCCTTTTCAACTATAACACTTCTGCATATAATATTTCTGCATTGTCGGCGAAAGAAGAAAAAAAAGAATATGTTGATCTACGCTGCGGGCAAAAGCGCATTTGATGTGCAAAAAAGTGTCGGGGGCATCGGAAGTCGGTGGATCCGAGACTTTGCGAGATAGTGCGAAATCCCTTAAGCAAATAGGCAAACATCGGGAAAACAGAATGCATCGCGTTGAAAGCTTCTTACTAGCTCATTATGCGGAACGTGAGGCTGCATTATACAAATGTATTCCGCGGTACATTCGAAGCCGACTTTTCCCCCGGCGGAAATTTAAATGCGGATAATTTAACGCAGCTGGAACTTTATTTTGAAAGATAATTTCGCAGTTCGAGTTTCATGTGGCTGTCCGGCACGCTTAGCGCTCGTATCGTCTGGATTACCGTCATCATGCGATCGCTATCATCCCCGAGACTCCCATGAACGCACTTTACGCGACTTGACATTCATTCGGCGCGATTATTTTGTAGTAATTTTAATTAATGCGCCAGCGGGATTGGTGAATGCTCAAATTTGCGAAAAGAGAGAAAGGAGGAAGGGGCAAAGGGCAAAAGGGAAGAAGAGAAAAACGGCAGAGCCAGTTGGAGCTTTTCGAACTCGGGAGGTCTAAACCGCGCTCTTGGTTTTAATGGAAAGCGAACTTTCCTACTCCCCGAGTTTGAAGTTCTAGGTAACTCGATTAATGGATACTCGGTTTGCCCGGGATTACTCGCGGCCGTGTAATTGAGTCTAATTCACACCGTGGCGCGCCCGTGACTAATGATAAGGCAAGCATACCTGAAATTTAGTTTGTCGGACTCGTACGCGACTCTCTCTCTTTTTTTTCTCTCCCGTCCGTCTCTCCTCCGCTTTTTTATTCACCCCTCGTTAATCCGTTGCTCGCGAGCGTCGTGATTAAGTGCCGATTTAAAGTTTATAATGTATTTAAAATAGTTTACGCCGCCAAGTGCGAACGTGTGCGCGAAACGGCCGGATTTTCGCGGGGCAATTCGCTTTCCCGCCGCGCGACGTCGACGATTGCGATCGGCGTGACCGGTTGCGGTTTAATCGCGGGTGAAAGGGAATGACGTCAACATGATTTTTTTAAGTTTCCTTTCTGTTAACGAAATTCGTGAAAAAATACAGTTGCTGAAAAAACAGTTACGAAACGATCGCCTGATATATATATAGTAACGGGGAAGACCGGCGCTTGTTTACGCGAAACGATTTTTGCAACGCGGTGCTGTTGCATCGCGCTCACGTTCTCTCTAAATGAATTTCAAGTTTATGCAAACTAATTAATTTCATCGAAACTCTTTTTACGAAACACGAGTCTATTCATCACGATTACTAATTATGATGCGAATGTTTTCGTACATTGTTTTCGTTTCGTTTCCATACTTACAAAATGATGATATTGACATAAAATGTGCAATAAAGAAAGAACAAGCTGATATTATAATAGCTCTGAGATATCGCAAAGAAGATCGGCAAACGAACTTACAGACAATTTCAAAGCGTTGGATGACATCGAAGGTACGTAATATCGGTTTTCACCTGAAATACAGATACAGATATTATTCACTCTTCTTACACACAAGTGACTTCTCGAAATACGTGCAGTCGCCTCGAACACTATACCCTTTGCGGTCGACGTTACTGAATATCTTTCGCTTCCAAGTGTCGCACGTTTGCGACGGAACTTTCAGTACTCCAGAAGTTTAAAATTACGCTGCCATTCTGTGGGATCTATTACCGTGCCGTAAACATTCCATTATATTGCGTGCCGCCGATACGTGACGTACAATTTTTCGCGACGTCGCGCGCAGTCCTGGCCAAAAATATGGGACACGCTTAATAAATTGCGGGACGTCAAAACAGCCTATCGGATCTCGCGAACCGGAAAGTACAATTAATTTTATTTATGTACATACGGAGAGGACAGGAGTCACACAGAGAAATATGATAGTTGTGTATCGAGAGTAATACGTTTTCGATAAAATTTATTTATGGCGAAAATGCGTACATCGCGTCATTGTGCGCGCCGCTTTCCTCTCTCGAAGATTTTCAAAAGGAGCGAACTCGCGTATAAGGCAAGGCATCGTGCGCGGTCGGATGTCGTGCATTAAGACGAATTAGCGTCATTTATTTACAGGGAAAAACCAAAAGAATAATAGCCAGTCACATGACATCACGTGTAGCGTAATAACGCTCAACTTGAACCTGATTCTTAGACAATCACTCGCTAGCAAATCTTTTGTCTCCATCGATCCATCCAAGGACTGCTTTTAAACATTCGCGATCTCGATCGAGCTTTGTAATCACGCGTATCTCTTCGTTTGCTCGTGTTTGTACTATTTCGCTGGTAGTTTTTTTTCACAGAACCAAGAAACGTTTGACAATGTAGCGTTAAACATGAATTTCAGGCAAGATGTGTAACAGTTCATTAACAGTGAATGTCCGGTGAATGTGTACGTATAAGCGGTTTAGAGAGATTTAATTAAAGATCCGAGATGATTCGCGCGCGGCGACCTAACAAATTATCGTGTCTTTGCGAAACGTTTCTCGGTTAATGAGCTCGTTAAGGCCGGCGCGTTATTAATTTCGCGCAACGCGAGAGCCGAGTCGCGAGTCACAAAGGACAACAAGGAATTCCCGCGGCGCGATCGCGCGCTCGGCAATAATTTCTCACGGAATTACGTGGATCGTCGTCGCCGTGCATGTATTACTCGGCACCAGGCGATCGACCCACGCACTACTCTTTTGCCACCCGATATATACGAGCTATTGTCTCGCGGGACTCGTTATGGCGGTGCGATGTTGAAATTACGGGCGGATCCTCGTGCCATTGCTGTGCACGATGCGGCGCTTTCCGGAGAGCCAAGGTTTATTATTTGCTAATATACGCGCGCACGTACGGGCGGCTCTCATCGCCAGCTCGCGATCATCAGCTCGCAATTAAAAACGAAACGCGGGAAATCGCGAGCAGCGCCCCGTCCCATTCCATTCGGCGAAATTCTCGCTGCTTAGTTAGTGCCGTTTTCGAACGGCGCGACTCGCTCGCACGTGAGTTAATTACCGGTGCAACAATCCTGCCGGGAAATTAGCCTGTCATCGTAAATTACGGTAGAGCGGCAGATAAAGTTTGCATGCGAACTAAACGGCACGGGATGCGGTAAAAATAGCAGGAAGCAGCTCGCGATTCGCGACTCGCAAAAGCGCGCTGCCGCTCCAATTCCGCACCCGGTTTTGACGCGTTACCGCGCATTATTATTTATATTTTTATTTATCGCGATACGCTGTAATAATCGTATCCGTTGGTGTTTTGCGAACGCGCGGAATCATCGAAATGTTTTGGACATTGAATTTGATTCATGCGAGCGAGATTTCGCTTGCGGATGAAAGAAAAATAATAATAAAATTTCGCGCGAGCGAATGCGATAGGCGCTTAACGCGTGTGCGTTGCAATCAGAAATTGGACCTATTCGCTATTGCACGTGCAACTGCGCGCGAATAACAATTGCAGATGTCGTGTGATTCACGCGCCCCGCCGTCATTAACGGCTGCTGCGCGACAATGCAACGCACAATTGTCCGCAAATAGATACCGGCGTACCGTGTCTAAAGTCATGTACATATATATTACGCGTGAAAAAGCTTTGTGGTCGTGGAGCGTTCCATCCGGTGTATTTCGATTAAGGTCCGCAGAGCGTGCGCGAATTCCGGATACATTTGTATTTTGTTTATCCAAACATTTAAATGCCACCGCAATTATGGTATCAAATATCCGGTGATTTCGCATCAAATTAATTAGATAATAAAGCATAAAATGTATATATGCTTTATACATGTACATATGAGACATTAAATAGAAACGAGAGTTTACCAGAAAAGCTTTGATTTATTTTTATCTATCTTATTCTTCCATTGCGAGCTGCAGAATAAAACTAAACCAACAGTAAACAGTTTTCAATTAAAAGCGAAAAATAACATGACGGCAGGGGAGTGGGAAAGAGACTGAGAAAAAGACTAGAATCTCTCGCTTAATATCCTGTTCCATTTTTGACACGTGCACGAGTATCGCGATGTTCCTCGCTCCATTTAACCCGATCGCAGTCACGAGATTAGTGCTCCGCGAGGAGAGCTGGTCGGGTCTTCATCGATGCATAAGTGAAATATGAAACGTTATGAGGGTTCACAGTCGATTCATTAAGGATAATGCATTACACACGTGGGGCACCGTGGCTCGGCGTAGCTGGCGCGTTACCGACATTTCTATGCGAAGAGAAAGGTAACGCCGCCGACATAAATCTCAGTGCAAAGCACATGCATAAGCGTGTATCCGTGCGCATAATCGTGGCGCGGCAAGAAAGCGCTCTCCACGCCTTTCTTCCTCGGGTTCTCTCTTTCTGCCCGTAACGACCGTCGACGTCGACCGCGTGTCATGCAAGACGCGGTGCATTATCGCGCCGCGTCTTGTTCAGCATATCCGCCCGGGAGATATTCCATAAACAATATTCCAGCTCCGAGCTAGCCGGGACTCTGCGGTAATAAAGCTCGTGAAATTGATTTTATCATCCAGTGACGTTTTAACCGGTCGTTTGGGACGGAAAACGGAAACGTAAGATATTCATTATGCGATATTATGAAATATATCCTGTTTGACCTTAGACTATAATCTCGTCGAAGAGGTTCAAGATCTACCAGCCACAAGAATCAAGTTATATCCATCTTACACCTCCAGAGAGCTTAATTTGGAAAAATGTCTATATCCTTGGCAGCTGGTAACTTGGAAACCACCAACGATGCCTCGAGAGACGCTTTTCATGAAGGAAAAATTAATTTCCGAGTTCCAAGGCGGAAAATCCGCGCGTGTAAGGAACCGTGGAGTGCACGGAATATCCGGTGTAGTATATCCAGAGATAAGACGTCGCGAGAGTCGAACGTACAAGTTCGCGAATCCCTTTGCATCGGCAGATACTACCGTGTTGTACTTGAAATCCGAAGTTTCGGGATGCTCGCTGCATCTGTTCCGCAGTTTCTACCAGTTGGGATATTCGCATGACAGAATTTAACGTCGCGAGCGACGCAACCTCGGCCCCTGTTTATCTTTCTGGGGCAAAATTGCGTTCTGCCGAGAATATACGTTCGTGGTTCTTTGCGAGGCGAACACGTTAATCGCGCATTAATTAATGAGAGTATTAAGATTTAGCGCGAGCAAATCCGAATATCAAATTACGATATGCCATGCCTCATAAGGCATTACATAGGGAAATTGAAATTTTACGTATCAATGAGTAAGGTATTTGCTTCATGCAAAACATGCAAAACGTGTATAACGTTTAATATTTATTGCAAATAGATCTGTATATACAATATTATTATAATGAAAATTATGATATAGCTATTTAAACTAATTTTGAAAAATCACACTCAATATTAAAATTATCTTATTTTTTCTGTCTTGATTAAATGTTGAAAAATAACTTGTTCCAAATAATCATAAACGATCATCAACGTGAACTACCAGATGCAAAGTCGCGAAACGACAAAGAGAACGATTTTCTCGAAATACAAACATGCACGATAAACGCAACGGAGGATAGCGTTGATATTCTCATGCCTGCGAGCGGTTCCTCGCCAAGTCCTCGCTATCTTGAGCAAACTCTGAGGAACTGCAACCGACCGAATCGCGCACGAGGAAGCGTCTAACTGCGATAGGGTCAATAAAGCGCCTCGTTAATACCGGGGAAACACGTACGTCCCGGCGACTTTGACAGTAATAACTGACATAAACGAGCGTCGACGACGACGGCGACGGTTTAACGACAGCTACACCGAAGGGACGGGCGGCGGACGGCGCGATGCTCCTGTTGAGTTACGGCCCACCCTAATTACTTGATTTAATTACCGCGACGGAATTATCGGGCCGTCCGCGTCTCACGGAATAATCCAACGTCCGTTATGCGATTTCGCGATATCGAGTCGAGGACGATGACGACGACGACGAGTGACCGCGTGGTCGACTCGATCGATCAATTTACGATCTCTCCGCCTTTCCCTGCCCTTTTCTCAACACAACTTGGTTCGCTCGTTCGCTCGCTCGTATGTATGTATGTATGTTCCGCGTCTTCCTTCTTGGGCGCTCAGGTGCGATCGCTATCGCGCTTTCATTGTCTAAATAATGGCGGACCCGTAAGAACCGGACGGTCGTGCACGATCGACGATTTAGCATCGTTCGTCGGACGTTGAAAGATGACGCCGGCTCGGAATGACGGCGATATCGACGGGCTATATCTGTCGTCTGAGCGGATATAGTGAAGTGTGTGTACATTGTTTGCCATTTTTAGCTCTCTCTGCTATAGCCGTACTCGAATAACGTCACTATTACGAGACGGCCTGAATCTATTAGATAAATGTCACTGTGATTTACGTTAATACGGAACTCGAAATGATACGATTATATTTTTCATTGCCTATTCATTACAAGTACAAAAAGATCGCCACGTATACAAGTTCCCATATACAAAACGATATTAAAATGTACGACGAGTTCCAAGCGAGAAATAAATTCGTGCGTTTTCAGAAAAAACCTGCGGTACAAGATCGGTGTGAAACATGCGGCATACTTGCGTAAAGATCGTCTCGCTCGTTGAGCAAGATGAAGACGCAGCACAAAGATACTGGCGCGCTTAAATAATATGCAGACGGGAAAGTAAATAATGGCGACCTGTCGGCAGGCGATGGTAACACGAACGTGTGCATTTATTCCGCCGGCATGTGGCGAACGTGCGGCGTTTTATCGCGTCGCATTAAAGATCGATCGCCCGTAGTGGCTTCTTCGACGGAGCATAAAAGTGCAAACGCGCGCGCTTCACTTGGAATTCAAAGTAGCGCGCGTATCTGTTAATGAGCAGCTGAGGACGGCGTTTCACGAGACAAGTAGCTTTTTCGGTGTTTGCGAATCGAGTCGTCCCGATCCCGATTGTTGCTCGTAGGCGTGCTGCGATATCCTTCTTTCTTCGTTTTTTCTTTCCGTCAATCCGTTCGCCGAAGGTGCGGCCGCGAACGTAAACGCGCGAAGCACACACGCTGTTTGCAGAAGGTGCAGCGAATACTCGGAGGCGACGGTGAGTCACAGTGTGACATTTGACCCCCACCAATGCGCCGCCGCGTGGTGCATTCAGAGGCTCTCAGACGAGAACACGGTATAAGTTGTCTCTTTTTTCTTTGCGATCTCTGCGGATTTTTTGAGTGATTTCAAATCGAGTCTTATCTCTGGAAAAATAACGAGATGCCGATAGTTTTTGAATCACAAATAATCAAAAGAAAACTCCCCCATGAAGCAAACAGCTGTGGATGGATCAACAAAGTTCCATTCTGATAAAGAAACGTTTAAACGGTTTATTTAAAGACTATCTTAATTTAGGACTCGTTAATCGAGCTAGCATTCGAAAGTTGAATTTTAGATGAGTTTCCGACAGTGTAATTTAGTCAATAAAGCGATGAATATTCATGCATCCGCTTGATTCGGGCACATATCGCGGATACACATCGGGCTCGATCCCATTCGTAGACAGCACGTCAGATAGCAACTAAAAATGCGGTGCATGAAAGGACAGACGGTTCAATCGGATCATCATGGTAACTGTCAACCGCCGTTAATCCCCCTCCGGCGACTCCTCCCCGTCCTCTTACGAGGCTCCTCGTTGCTTCTGTTAGAAGAGCATGAAACTTAACGACCTCGCGCATTGGCCGATCGCCAAGAATCAACCGTGCACCGACCAAGTGCCTCTCCACTGTCGTCTTTACATTAGCTATCATCAGGTAGCGCCTTTTCTTCCGCTCCATCTACAACTTCATGCGCGGACAATCATTGAGGAGGCCATCGTCGTTCGTTGATTACGGCATTATCCAGGTCGTACGATCGAAATTGCTCGAAAAGTGGAGTAATTCGATGCAGTTGTGCCATAATCCCGTCCACGTATTTGTCTCGACTCACGTTACTATTAGCTACTCCATTATTTACTTTATTTAATCTCTTTTGTCTATTTTGTTCCGCCATCGGTGATCTTAAAAGTGATCCGAAGATATTATTGCACGCATGTTACGTGTAGACGTACGAAGAGTAGCCGCTCCGCGATGATCGTGAATAAGTAGTGGAGTAAGTAGAGCAAGTCGGAGTGAGTGGAAGCGAGCAAGTTTTTAATTTCGGTCCAATGCATCCTTCAATCCCGTTCCGGTTCGCCGTTGCAGCATCATTATTATCGGATAACGTCGCGATTGCATGGTATCTACCTCCGCCCATCTGCGATACATTCGCAGAATTTTTGAACGCCGAGAAAAGAGAACGTGGAAAGAGGGACACTTGACGTAATAACCGTGCGATCCCGTAATTACGATGGACGTGCAACTAATCCCTCTCCGAAATCATTCTATTTTTCTGGCTACATGCGAGAAGATCAAGAGTCGTCGCCATCATCGTCGTCGTTGTCGTCGTCCTATCGTGAATGCATTACGCAATCGTGTCGGGCGCCTGGGATGCGCGTTCGTGTACCGTATCAACCAACTAGTCAGCCAACCAACCTATCTACCTATCTACCTACCTACCTACCTACCTACCTACCTACCTACCTACCTACCGGGCTAGCTGAAGGATCATAAGCGGAGGAACGAGAGAAGAGGCGGGCTTTTGATGCCTCGGGACCATTTCCACGAAGTGGATTCTAATTACGGCCATGGATGATACCCCGTTTTCCCTGCATTCATCCCTCTCTCTTCGTCTGGCTTCTCTCTCTCTCTCTTTCTCTCTCTCTCTCTCTCGTTCGCTTCGATACTTCCCTCGTCTCTGCGTCTCACCGTTCGATCTCTGCGTCGAGGACCGAATCTCCAACCATCCCGAAGCCATCTCTTTTTCGCTCTTTTCCTCTCTCTCTCTCTCTCTTTTTCTCTCTCTCTCTCTCTGTTTTCGTTCATCTTCTTTCGACGCAAGCTCGTCGGATGGATTGAGCCCCGGTCGATTTTATTTTTTCACTACCCCACGGCGCGCGCTAGACGGCGGTGACCTCGCTAGGAAATCTAATTTCGCGTCTGCTTTCCTTCCGCTTCCAACGATTTTTCTTCGTTTTGCGTGTCGCGCGGTCAGTCGACACGCGGAAGACCGATAGACGGGGACACTGAAATCCCCAGTGGGATGAAAAGCCGGATGCAACCCCGACCCCAGGGGATACGAGCACATCGAAATTCGGGACGCAAGAACGAAGGTGCTATTCGCTCACTAAAATTTCGTACGTTGATTCTCTGTGATACCCAGGAATCAAATAATTATTTTTAATCACGCTTTATAATTATGTAGTGTACAATTATTGATATTGAAATAATTTTGTCAAAAATACAAAATGTCAAAAATACTCAATCTATATGGGGCTATCTTCATCTTCACGCAATGATACAAAGCAATTGAAATAATCAATCGGCATTGCGACAACAATGAGAGTAAAATATCTGTTGTAAAAGTAAACGCTTTATCAAGAAAATTAATGTGGGCTATTCGTTTCAATTACGGTACTCTTGGAATTTTCTTGTTGCTTTCATTTGAGAGTTAGTCTCCGCGACGGCTTAGGTCTGTATCGTTCTCAGCTGCTCAATTATGCGTGCAGGGTTAATGATAGCCCGGTTTCGGTCATCGATCACCGTCGTACGTGAAAACTTTGTTTGTCCGGTTGATTAATTCTTCGAATTACCAAAGGAGCCGGCTCGTTTACGCGTGTCTATCTCTTGGGTAATCCGTGGTGAGGCACTCGGACCGCAAGATGAGGACATAGGACGAAACACGGGGGAGAACACGGGGCAAGGGGTTCACGCAACTACATAGCCGGGAGATTAATTCGCGAGTTTATCCGTTTGCACGTCGCCACCGAGTGGATACGAGATGAGCACGAAGCGAAATAAAGTGAGAAGCAAGCAGAGAAAGAGAGAGAGGGAGAGGTGAGGATACATGGTAAGGAAGGCGGGGGTGCTTGTGGGTTGAACGTCCTCGGCATCGAATATAAATAGCACATCCCGACGTCCGTCCACCTCCTTCTCCGTCTTCTCGCGGCTCTTCGTCTTCTTCTATACGTCTACTTCTTGCTTACTTGACCCGACTGGTCAACCCTCGCGCGCGACGTTGACATCTTGAAAAAACTCGCTGATCACGCTTGCCTGTTTATTTCTGTTAACGGAATATCAGGAGAGATGGATTGTCCACTGATCGGGGTGTCCTGCACGGCAAAATGGCGTTGATGTTCGTGAAACACAGATATGTAGTAAGGCACAAGAACCCGAAACAAGACTCGTTAATCTTTCATTTACGGTTACACACAATAATTAATAGAATGTGTGAGAATTGCGACATTGCATTGACGAGCCACAGAACTCAAGAGTGTTGCTAATGAGTGATGCGTATGCTGTTTTTGGTGCACTTTGCACTATACCTTGAGCATTGGTGATTGATACGAGTGTAACACGCGAGTAGCGGATCGTTGCTTTCGCGAGTATCCGCACCACTTCGCCCGGAATACGTTCAGGCATACCTGAATCCGGGAGCTTTCGCAGGTTGCGCTGATGAACTTTCCAAGTGGGCGACTTAAGCCGCGCTAAGCCGAGGCACCGAGTCGGCGAATTATCGCCGCGAAAGCAGAAGCAACTTGTCTGGTATGCCAAAATCGATAAAGCGCATCCACCTGCTAGCTCGCTCGCCACCGCCGCCGCCACCGTTACCCTCGATCCACCTCGGAAATTTCATTCAACGAGAAGCAAGACACACAGGAGGATTTATTCGGGGTTTCGTAATCGGGAATGTTTCGCGTTGCCATTCACCAGCGACTCGCGATCGTGCGAGGAAATCGCTGGCTCCTCCTCCGGAAGGTCATGATGCTTGAACGCGAGGGATGAACGTCGGATCGACGTATCACGGTGACGATAAACGGCGACACGGCTATCTAACACGAAAGATCGCGTGCATCCATCCTGATGATCGCGAACTGGGTTAACTGGTTCAGAATCCCTCGCCGTAATGGCCGGGGTAAGCGGAATTAAACCTGGAATTAGTACCCCCAGCTATGTATGAACGCAGCGGAGTTGTCCGCGGATGTCGTGAATACTTGTGTCATGTTTTTCGTTTAGCACTTGCTACAGCCGAGTGGTATTAATTTTGTCTGATCGCAGCGTGGAGACTCGTTCCCGAGATGCAGAACGTCTCAGAACAGAATCTGCAATTCCAATTTTGACTTTTAAGCAGCGGGTTAACTTCTTAGAACATAAAAGTGGTTGCATCGAGTTGGCAGACAGAAATGGATGATTCAAGAATGATATAAATGGTACAGACAATTAACAAGTGGAATAAAAAAAGAAAACTGCAAATTAACAGAAAGCAAAAATATAAGTAACAAGTTTTTGTGAACGATAATCGGATCTCTCTCGAAATTGCGATTTTTGCAAACGATCAGCTGTAATCATTGCTTTGATGTCGATGCTTAACGAAACAACGCTCGTTTATCTTGATCCGATGTCAACTGTCAAAAGAACAGCCGACAAGTCTAAGACACCGGTGCGCATGCAGTGGCTATCCTTGGAGTCCTATCTGGAACATGAATCTGGCGCGATAAGCTAATGGAAATTAAAAGGAGATAAAATCGCCCTTTCCACCGTGAGGGACGGGCCAATTCGCAGCTCACGGCGTTACAAACGACGACAGATCAAACGTCTGAGCTACTTGCTCCACATTCGAACGCGAGGGACTCCGCGCTGGCTTCAGTGGCGAGTGGGAAAACAGGAGAGCTCATCTGAAATACGGGGGCTAATTGAATCGGGCCGATAGACCTGGCGTTTGACGAGCACGTTCGAACACCACGCTACGAATACTCGAGCCAAGAAAAGAGCATCGACAATGGAGAGGCACCTTGACCTCCGAGTTCCTCTTTTCTCTTTTCTTCCTTCTTCTTCCCGTAAAGCATCGTGCTGTAAAGGAGAAACCAGAGGAGCCAAGAAAGTATCTCTTTTGTATTCTTTAAGTAGTTCCTCTGAAGAGCTGCTACTTCTCCAGATTACTAGAAAGGTAGTAAAATCTACAATTATTCAACGGAATTTATATTTGTAGTCGAGTTTCGAAAATCACCGATTTTTATTATTACGTCAAAAATGTCCGTAAAGAGATTCGGCAATGAGGCTTAATGTGACTGTACTACGTTATTGAACAGGGTCAACATCGAAGGCGGCAAGAAACTCATCCGTCTAATCGGCTCTTCCTCGCTTCTCCTCTACTTTCCTCCTTTACTCCTTTAGAGGAGAAGTACGGATCTTTTTCGTGAAGTTTCTTCTGTTCTTCTCAGCCTCCCGCCTGTTTCTCTCCTTTTTCCCACACCCCGTCATTCTCCGTTTGATCTGACTCTGTCTCGGTTCCTCTAGGCAAATACAACAGATGGAGGTTCTCAATTCCGAGACTGGTGTGCACACACGGTTGCGCATCCAAAATCATATTACTCTCTGCAAGCAGGATTTTTTGGGGAGAAATTATTTCTTTATGACAATAAGCGCAACAGCGTAGCGATATTGTACTACAAAATTCTGCAAACTTTAAATTTACAATTTTAAGACTGTGATCTATATAAATCCCTTACGCTTATATAATGGTTCAGCTTGGCTTATTAAAAGCCTCATTGACGATTCATGCGATCTCTACGTATGCCGTGTGTCGTGCATCGCGAGTACTCTTGGTCGGCTGGAGGCGGGTTAAAAGGAAGCGGCATCAACTCGCGCGGTTGAATCGCTGATCCGTCGACTAATTGACGGATCATTATCGAAATCCAGACGAGAGACGGGACGACAATGTCGGGTCTGCGGAATTGCCCCTGGTACGTTGCACGTACACCACTCGAGATCGTGGTGTGTGCGACTATACATCGCCAACTGAGGCGCGAGGGGATGGCGAGGCGGAAGAAAGGAGAGACAGGGTTGGCGACGTGATGGCGTAGGAGAGACAGAGAGACAGAGAAAGAGATGGGTGGGTGGAGGAGCGAGAAGGGGATAGAAGGGATATGAGAGAGCTGCCGGTTCAGCTGCATTAATTAAACTAGCGGAGGACAATGAGCCTGTCTGCCGGCTCGCTTGCCTCGCCGTGTAATTCACGCCTCTCACGGGAGAGGAGAGGCGCCCTTCGACTTTGCTTTCCAGTTTGAACCTTCCTACAGCCCTTAATTACCTACGCCCTTTCGCTTGTCTCTCTGCCTCCCTTTCCCTCTCTCTTTCTCTTCGTGACTCTTTACTTCGTACAAACGCGCGTTCTCGCTTCGCCGCTCGCGAGACTGCGAAAGCGCAAGACGGTCCGATTACGGCGAGATTTACCAAAGAACAATCTGTCATTTTATTGAATTATTATACCCCGCTTCGAATCGGATACTGCTATTTGCAAATATATCGTAGGAAATTTGCGTTGCTCCGCCGGTATTACGTCGTGTCGTTTGCCGAGAAAATAAAAAATTATCGTGATTTTAAACAGTTGGCAGTTTGTTTTACGATTATTTTATTAGATTTTAATATTTGTTTGCAGATACAGTAGATAGAAGATATATTAATTGATGACTCATTTTCTTGTCAATAATTTTTCGCATATCTCCGAGAATATCGCCTAATCACGATACTATAAATAAATCTCTACAGAAAATCTGCGTATAAGTCTTGACAAACGAGTGAGCGCGCGGAAGCGAGCGTGTCGCGAGTAATATCGCAACAAAATGCGAGAACAAGATGTTGTCTTTCGTGAATGTTCCTCGTGATACGGTGCACAGTCAGGACGATCGGTTACAAATTGAAGACACTAATTTACGCACGGTTCGGCGCCTGGGCCTCTGCCTTGGCACTCATCCGCCTCTATAGTCATCGTCGTCGCTATATTCGTCGTCGTCGGCCCTGGCGTGTTGCTTATTAACCCGCTCAAGTTTGTGCCAGCCGAACTGCAGCGGCTAACAAGGTGAACAATGTTTGGCAATTATCTCGGTTAAATGATCCTCTTGAGATGCGGCTGCGGCATCCTGCAGCCGGCTTCGTCTCTAGCTACGTCTAAAACATCCGCGAATAACGTATATCGTGGAGCCGAGGAAACGTTTACGATTCGCTTTGATTTTCTAGAGGCATTACGCGTGTGAAATATAACGTAGGATCAGATTTACGCCAGTACGATTATATTCGTTGAGTTTAAGATATGAGTAAATTTAATATAATTTGAGCAATTGTATATGGTGTATGTGTTACTGTAAATTTGATTAATTTGGCAATTATGCATAATTACGTGTTTAGATTCCCGAAATTTTAATTTTACGTCTATACTTGCTTTCACGTATCAATATGCGCATTGTCTTAATTTGCATCTTTACACACACGCTCGAGACAATGAGTTCGCTCACCCTCGACTCGCGTCTAGTGTTACAGAAAATCAGCGTCCGCGTTCGCCGGAGCGCGAACCTTATGGATTCTTACCGCGTCGCGAAGTAACCAGTCCGGAGTTAACCATTCGTTAGCGTGACCAACGGAAACGTTAAGTTACGTAAGAAATTACGGTAATAATCGTAGCGTAAATAGCGATCGTGCTTGCGTACCGCGTTAACTCGCGCAACATCGCGATTTTGCCACTCGCTCTCAAATTTGCGAAAGCGGAGAAAATGTCCGTCTTTTTGATGCCTTTGTAAAAAATTCAACGCGAGAAAAATCTATTCCGGTCAAAAGAGTGTATTGATGTCTGTTCACATTTTGACGGTAAATAGTTCGATATTGAAAGCGATAAGTATTTACGTAGAATACTCGATACCGTAGAATGGAAAATGTATTTCCTGTTGTCACGTTAACTAGGAAATCATTTTCGCGTATCCATAGCATCGAAATCGGATCATTAAAATTATGTCGTTTTCGATCTCCGCTATGAACACGTTTAAATAATCTCTGTCATAATAACAAACTGGAATGACATTTTCTCATCATTTATTTACGGCGAATAGTCACGTCGAAAACCAAAATAGACAAAATGCACGCTTCCGAAGTTAGTAGCAAAAAACGAGAATAAGTAGAGAAACGCGAATATCGAATATGTTTACGTCATTTGATTCTCGAACGACTCCGTCGTTTCGTCCGTATTTCGCGTGAAGAACTTTGCGAAGTCTAGCCGGCGATACCGACGCGTTTCCTGTTTTCTTCGGCGAGTATCTCGCCGACGCGCGTAATATGCACCCGCGTAATTACGCGAATTATACCGAGACGCGCGCGCGAGAACACATCGACTTTCATATCGGCAGACCATGCGCGCCTCCTCTCTTGCTCTCGCTCGTCTGTTCGCTCGTTCTTGCTCGCGCAACGTCGAGAAACGCAGCCACGAAACGGCGATCTTATGCAAATCGATTAACGGTGCATCCACGCGCTGTTCTGCTGCCTTCTCGACGTAAGGCCGCGATATTGGCTGATAAATATTCACCGTGGCCTCTCTCTCTTACGACTCCTCGCCCGTCAGTGCGTTCATTCCTCTCTTTCCGGCCTTTCGGCGGTGCATCGTTGCTCAGGGATCGTTAAGATAATGAACTTCTTAATAAGACGAGATTCCTCGTCCGTCGCGTTGTGCCGGCGATAATCGCACCCGTCTGACCCGATCCTCCATGCACCTCCCCACAAAGTGCGTTGCCGTTTAAAGCAATCGGAGTAGTCCATCGTAGCTCGTCCGTAAAATTCGTAATTCAAGAATCTTTCAGCAAGAAATATATGATTATTGGCTTTGTCTTCTTTTGTTGTAGTATTAACACGAAAAGTTTATATTTTTAAAGTTAGCCACACAAACTTTTGAATATCGCGCTTATGATATTGTACGTTGTCCCGAATTTATTAAAGAGAATAGAAAGATTTCTGTATAATTCCAAATACACAATCTTTCTCTAAGAAAGGGGAACCTTTCTTTGGATTTGATGTTTTTTTTGTGAAGAAGCTTTACGACTCTCGATTGATCGTGCGAAAATATTGCTGTGTCGGTCTACGCCCGATCTGCACAAAGGAAGAAAAAGAGCGAGAGCGAGAGAGAGAGAGAGAGAGAGAGACTAACACGATCTCTAGGACGTTTGTCGTCGCGCGAGACCAAACAAGGATCCTCGCGTCGTGGTCCTACCGGACGATGATCCGCCGTCGATGGATCCATCGCCGCTCTCGTGAATCGTGATCCGAATCGACAAGAGGTGCCGCCGGCACTCGCTTTGTCGTGCCTCCGTCGCATTTTTCCTTTTTTTTCGTCGTGCATCGACACCAGAACTAGAATGACGTAAAGCGGACGAGAGGAAAGGTCGGGAGAGCGAGAGAGAAACAAGGAAGAAGAGAAAGAGAGATGCAACGGGAACCGGTTGTTGGCCTCACCAGCAGCTGTCTTCCCGAGGAACGCGAGGAGCGAGAGAAGAGCGAAGAAACGCTACACGCGCTCGATCGACAACTTGTACGACTCGCCGAGCTAGTTTCTGAAGCTGAAGAGCAGGAGAGTTTCGGTATTTCTGAGCATCGCCAATGTAGACAGGGAGGAGAAAGGAAGAGAGAAAGAGTAGTTCTTCATTGCTTTTGTTCTCGTTTTAACCCTACTTTGGTCGCATTATCCTCGGGTTTCTCCTCATTGTTGCTCGTTGCATCGAAAACTGTAAATCAACACCGTGGATAATGTTTCTCCTACAAAGCCGAGGAGAATCAGCTGTTCGACGTGACGACGGTAGCGGAAACTGCTTAGATGAAGGCTGAACAAAACGGATTGAGAAAGACGGAGCGATTATCCCGATCGCGGATTGTCGATCGGGTATTGTGGGTCTTGCAACCGAAGAGAATAAACCACTAGTTGAAAATTTGATCGAAAATTATATTGACTCTGTGCTATTTAATGCAATAATTGTCATGAGCATAATACACAGGATATGTATAACTATTAAGTCTTTCTTCGCCATGATGATTTTAATGATTTTCATTTTTCTATCTTTCTCTCTTCCCTTTACTCTTCATCTGCAATTTGTCTTAATAATATTTTTTAAACGCAAGAAGGTATAAAAATCTCTCTCTCTCTCATGCAGATTGTTACGGCTATTAGCTGATTAAATACGACGATTCTCAATTTTTGCTGTGATAATATTCCGGCTTTCTCCAAAGTTCTCCAACGGTTTGTCAACCTCTCGACGTTCTCGTCACCTGCGTCTTCGATTCCCCTCATTTTCATGCTTCCTTTCACATCACGCTCTCGATGATTTCCCTGCTTCTTCTTCACGCTCTTAAAGTCTCTCGCTCGCTACTCGCCGCTGTTTGTCCGATACACAAGCAGTCTTGGTGTTTGTCTCCTCCGCGTCTTCTTCTCGTCTCAAGAGCTTATTACGCTGGCAACGTCTCTCTGCGGTTTTTAGCGGAAGATTGCATTATTTGTCATTAAAACCATATTAACTCTTGCCGCGCGCGCGCCAGGTGCAGGCAAATGCAATTACACGAACCGCGAGGTTCCGATATTAATCCTGTCGCTTGCTCTAATTCGAGCGCTCCTTACCGATTATTTCGACGAGGGCGATTATTCTGGTGCCAACCTAACATATTTCAAGATGCGAAGAAGGGGCAATTACGTAGCCGTGCGATCAAAAATAACGATTGCACGTCATTTTCATTACATTTCAAGATGCATTTCTATTTTAGCCAATATTCTGTTTCTCCTTTTACGTGTGAATACTTTGAGAAGTGATTTTTTTCTATTTTTTTCTGTAGAAACATAAAATGTCGTTTTTTGTCATGTTTGAATGTCCAATTTTGAACTTTCATGTCATTGATCTTTAAAATTAATCATATTAAAATAGGTGGCATTTAACTATTCACTTCTTTATTAACAAATCCTAACATTTCGTAAGAATCAACACCCAAAGACTATCAAAATACGACATTGTCATCAAGAAAAGATATCAAATTGGAAGCACACTAACGCAATTTACAAAGAGGCTGCGGCGTAGCCGAGGCCTTCTATATAAATTTTCCAGTCCACGCGCGCGTTTGCTATCGTCTCGAAAGTAAATAGCGTGCATTATATTACGCGGCTCGTAAGTTTTGCGCATGGTCAGTAATTTTCGCTTTACGCACTCGCGCTCTCATTTTCTACGAATATAATACGGTTAATGCTCCTCGATTCTCCCGAGACGGTTCTCCGACGGCGGCGATAGCTCCCTATCCTTATTCTCGAGGAGCATTCAATTATTGACTTCAATTCGGAGCCGACACATTAGCATAGCCCTGAATAATTCATGGTCGAACGGTTAATCCCGCAGTATGTAAATTAATCCCTCTAATTGCGAGCGACAATACGACGAATCGGTCGAAGCCCGAACGCGGTCCCGAATCGTTCGGTTTATGTACATATTCCTCAGTTTACTTTAACGAGATGATGACATATACATATAATAATTTTGCCGCGTGAGCTTTACGAATCACTCTGCTCGGAATCACTGACCCGAGCTAGCGATCCCGTGAGATGCAGAGAAGGCCTGTCAACAATCAACGATGAAATTATTTCGGAGGCTGTCGGTTGTCCTCGTCATCGAAGGATCTCCGATTCGCCGGATCGAGTGTGGGTGCCACGGATTATTTTTCTTTCTCCCACGAGGTTTCTCTCTCGACGAAATTATCTCGTCCTCCAATCCACTTCGGAAGCCTAACAAACCTGGTCGCGATGGCAGCTGGCAATTACCGCGCGCGCGGTTTCCCGCTAATCGGCTTCGTGCAGATCGCGAATCTCGCTCTTCAGAGAGTTGGCCCGATGGCTTCGATTCACGACGGTGCACTCTCACGGCCCGATTTTTTCCGCGCGTAAATAGACGACCGTCGTCGTCGTCGTCGTCGGATGCGGCGCGCGCGTGAAACGGAAAGGAGGCAGCTCCGCTCCGCGCATTGATCGTGGAAAAACATTATACAAAAACAAAAACATTAGGGACTACGAGCGAAGCTGAGCAAACTGGCTAATTGAACAGCTCGCGAAAGTGGCTCGTGTCTGTTGTGATTTCCATCGCGTTACCCCATTCCCGCGGGGATTCATTTTTCGAGGGAGGGAGGACACGGAGGGGGGACTGCACACATCGGGATTTTGCATGAGTTTCCTCATTGCGTGTGCGAATGAAAACTCACCGGCACGCGCGCGCGCGCGGACGCGGATTAGTCTTTTTTTCTGCTCGTTAAGAATTAAAGAGGAAAGCTGTTGCTCCGGGGAATCGGCATTGTTTTTCTCCTCTCTGTGCGATGAAATCTGCCAATATTTTCCGTGCAAATCCTCCTCTCCTTCCTGTGTCCGCCCTATCGCAAAAATTCATGTTCTCGCGAAAAGCTGTAAGTGCGTTTATTATCTTTCCCCACTTTACTTCGTCCCCGTCGTCGCGTCGCGTGCTTCGCTTTTCTTTTCAATCGCTTCGGCCTGCAAACACGCCGAGGGGATGATTCACCGCGTTTGCCGCGCTCCGCGAGTTCTTGCACGAGTTGAATACGCATACGTATATGTACCTACGAAAACATGATAACGCGAAGCGAGCCTGCTGTTTTTCATTGAACCGCGCGGAGATTAATCACTATCGTGCACCTCGAATAAACGCGCATCTGTGGCTGCGGGGCGAGTTTTTCATCGCTGGAACCACGACAAAGAAGCTGCACTGCGAAGACTTGTCGTTCCATTATCGGCAAAAAAGATTGGTAGTTTAAACTTTCATTAACCGGTTGATACGCAAAATAGCAGACATATGGCCACGTAAATCCCTTCCCTTTATATCGCACGCGCTTTAATCACGAGTCCAAGGTGAAACATTGTACAAAGATACGCGCGAATCAAATTCTCACGATCACGCTCCACAAAAATACTTGCACTCTCTAGATGAGAACACGATGTAACCTCGTAATGAGCTCGTTTCCGAACTGGAAATTTAAGTGAAATTTCACCGTGTTGGGATTCAATGAAATTGTCTTTTCCTTCGTTCAACGTCCCGCTCGAACGTTCGTTCCACTTCGTGTTAAAAGACCACATGAGTGCATTAACGCGGCGCAATAATTTCCGCGTAATCGTCGTTTCAATGGCTCGTGCCTCTACGCTGCTTAACGCGATATTTTATCTAAGCCGTATAACGGGCGGGCCGATTAAACCCGATTCGTCTCGGTCGATTTATAAAGTCGGTTATACGCGGGCTCTCTCACGAACCTTTTACTTTGCCGGGGCAGTGCGCGTATAATCGTTCGATAATATCGAGACGCGGCTCGTGCCAGAACCGATTAGAATTCTTAATAGCTCGCATAAAAGACGGAGCGCGTCGTCTCTTAATCAATTTTACGGCACGGTAACTCGCGGCCAGCATCGGGACGCGATAATTAATTTTTCCGGAAAATTTCCGTTCCCGCGCTTCTTTATGCGAGCTAAATCTCGTTACGACGACATAAAACTGTCTTATAGTAAGCCATTTGCCATGTAACAACGTATAAGCGTTGTATATTCGCGTTATGACAATCTTGCGATTTTTGTAATCTCTGATAATAATGGAATGTTGCTAAATACGATAAAAAATATATACGTGTCATCGATTTTTTTCCTTTCTAGAGATTCCTTTTTTAGAATAAAAATCAAGCTACGTCAATGATCTCTACACCAAGAGCGATCGAATGTATAGAGATTTCAGCAAACAATTTTTCAAAGTTGCAAATAAGAAGAAAGATGCCTTTAAATCGCGTAAATGCAATTCCTAATTATATTTGCTTTTCACTAGCGTACGACATTCTTTCTCAGAGGACACAGTGCCGAGTTAGCAAATCGAGACGGAACTCCGCGTTCACGCGGTTGCGGAAAAATAACTCTATCAACGCGCCGCGCGAAAGATTCGTCCACGTTATGAAAAGGTTTCCCCAAAAGCTCGCGAGTACGTTACCGGGCACGCACACGTGCACTGAATACGCGGCCACGCGCTCCACAATGTCGCGTGTACGTGCATGCAACTAGGCGAGGGTGTGTCTGCACGCGTTATACCGCGCGTTCAGCACGGGCAACGTAGGGACAAGAGAGGCGATATATAATGTTCCGCGATATTAAACGGGACGCATTCCACTGAAGCCACCCTCTGGTCCCTGCTATGAATGCTTCCACGACCCCCGTCTCCTGTCTCATCCCCTGGCTCCGTCACCCCCCGCCCGCCTTTTCGTCCGACCACCTCCGAAAAGCGGAGCGAGGAAGACAGATAGATAGGCGGATAGATAGAGATGGGAAACGGAGCTGGCCTACTCGACCAGGGCCACCCTCGAATGGTTATACGCCAAATTTACAGCTTAGCCAGTGCCGCTACCATCCACGAACATGCGGCGTTTACTACCACTACCCACCCCATGAGAGAGATCCGTGCAACTGATACATACAGCGTCACTACATGGCTCAAGGATAAAGCCAAGTGAGGACATTTTCCGGTTGTCCCTACGAAGCGACGTCCCCGATGACGAATTTGCACGATATTTCAGCCGATTGTTTCTTAATCTTGCGAAACTCGCGACTTTGATTTGTTTTCTCGTAAAACATGGTGGAGGTGAACTTTAAAGCTTACTAAAGCCTTGCTTTAATAAGTGCATTTTAATAAATTGTCGTCTTTGAATATTATAAAGAGATCGCAAGTGATACATTCCTATTGTTTTAATTAATAAAAACACGCAAGTGAAAGATAAGTAATTATTGGGATCAAACGTTGCTTAATGAAATTGACGATGCGGTATTTCTAAGAGACTCGGTGTTTACCACACACGTGAAATAACGTAGAACTAAACTTACGAAGACGCGTTGAGAGATGCACATGGCGATCTCATTCTCGCGAATGTCCGCGACATTCCGAAACGTCCACCCTCCGTCTCTCGAAAGTTTCTTCATTCGTCGCATTGCCACGACTTCCACGCGTTGAGCGTTCCACATTGCTCGCAATGTTCATTTCGCGAGATTCATTAATGCAATAATCTAAACGGTTGAATTAATTAATACAATTAACACTGATAATTACAATCGGATTAAAAACTTTTGCATAAATGCATGTGACATATCTTTATTAAATACAAATATTTGCGAATTATTCTGTTATTACATGCAATGCGCTGTACTTTTAATATCTTCCTTTTTGGTGTATTAAAGCAAGGTACAACATAAATGCGAATCTAAAATATTACACACAGGAATTATTTCTTTTATTAAAAAAAAGTGTGACCTCGACCTAAAAATAAATATCACTCTGTGGGAGGATCATACATTGTATCGTATATTACGTAACCAATTTAATGTCACCTTAAACGCATTTTCAAATTGGACCCTAATAAAACAGTTTACCAAATTCGACCTAACCAGCCGATGTACACACACGAGCTCATCGTCTCTCGTTGGGGGTTGAAAATTCGCCGTGACTCGATCATTATTCAACTAATGCCGGGGAGATCTAACGTCCCGCAATATCTGCTGGCCAGTAAAAGCGCGGATAATGGAGAGAGGGACAACGCACACCGACTTCGTCGTCCGCGATCTCACGCGCGATTCCGTCGTAGTAGTATCCCGGGGACATTCCGAGGTTTCGCCCAGCGAGTGAGGCGCCTCCCTCTCGAAGTCCCCGGCACCCTATCACGGCCGGCCTGGTCATACCCTATCCTTCATCCGAACATTTCCATCCCTCGGGCAACCTTCCCCGCGCCAGACCAACCCCCCTCCCCCTTTCCCTCGCCCGCGAGAGCGGCGCGCCGAATGCAACCGTACGTCATCCGCTATGATCTATGTCTTCTGCCGTCCTGGCAGAATCGCCGCGCCCGACCCCGCAACGGCAACGGCCTCGTGCATGTGCACGTGCGTGTAGCCGACACACACACACAACGCGTACATCGTGGCCTCTTCCCCTGCCTTAACCCTCAGGCGTCCCCTGCCGTTTCCGCGTACATACACGTGCGAGAGTACGTACGCGTCTCTATTAAGCCGCCGCTCATTTTCAGGCTGCATATTGCACTCGCGAACACACGTATATACACCGTTAGCCCGCCGGATGATTGCGGGTTACCCGCGCATTTTCACGGGGAGCACGAATATACCGAGATTCAACTCTGCCCCCATATCTCCCTTTCTCCTTCTCTCTGTGTATCAGTAACCGCCGTTGGTCTACGGGTCAGACAGTGTCAGCGTATTCCAGCCAATTCTGGAAGCAAACGACGGCATGTCGAGACACTTGCTGCTATAATATCTTGAAAACGATCATTTCAACTTGAACTCGGGACTCGACGACGAAACAAGCCTGAAGACGAGCTTCAAGTGCAGGGGAACATTTTAGTTAAACATACAGGTTGTTTCAGATGAAACATATCATGATACATCGTTGAGTAACAATGTCCCTCAATGACATCCCTTGTCATGACTGACCGCTCTTTGCAGAAAGACACTCGATAATTAGTTCACCGCTGTAACCTGGTGAGCCCGATTCCAGTTCTCCCTCTTTCTCTCTTTACCTCTCCCATTCTTACCCCCTGCCCACGAATCCACGCAGTAGAGCGCGTAACATGAATATCTGCGTATAATTAACAATTATCCGTCTTGATTCCCCCGAGAGTGCCGGGAAACGGCCGGCACATGCGCGCGTTGGATCTCCGTGAATGTTTCTCCGATGAATTTCGTCATCACGACGAATGCCACGGGGGAGAGGGGGGGGGCACGGGGCTGGGAGAGGGGGAACGGTGATGGTGCAGAGGATGCCAGGGAGCCAGAAAGGGGTCGACGACGGGGCAGCACGCTCTCGGCTTTCGGCACCCGGGGGTGGTTGTGTTGCCACGGGATCGGGATTTGCACCGCCACCGGCGGCGGTGCGAGCTCGGTCGGGGGTAGGGGTCTTTTCCGGGGGCTTAACACACACACTCCACCCCCGGTAGGCGGAGTGTACCGCCTACGAGCTACCCCCACCGTCCGCCGTGGCACTGATACGCGATATCAGCGAACACTTGTTGCTCCGGACGAGCAGTAGATCGGCGGCCGACTACCGTCACCGCGTTCCCCCTCGTTCATCCCTCGCCACCCCGTTCGCGACCGCGATTTTTCACGTGCTGATTTTTCTGCCGTGTCCTCACCTCCCATCGGCGGCCGCTCGCTCCGCGCGCGCGACTATAATCCGATAGAATAATATTCCATCGTCGAAAACGAGCTCGCCCGCACGATGGTCAGCGGAATTAATTCGTTATTCCACCACGGACATTGTTAGAAATAATAACGCTCGCGAAATTGGGAATGCACACACGAGGCGCGCCGAAAGCGCTGTAATGATTCTGCTGTCATGAAGAAGACCACAGAAATTCTTGCTACTCTCTTATCTCGTGATTATATCGGCCTTTCCCATTGGGACATACGTGTCTTCATATGAAAAATTCATTCAAATTAATAATATTAATATTAAAATTATAATGTGTTATTGTCGAAGAGTATCATTGAAATCATTACATGTATTTTAATAGTGTTTTGCAGTAGAAGCAATCACATCAGTAGGTTGTTATTTTTCCTCACTATATATGTGTATCATTCTTTATTCTGCTCAGTCAACTTCTGTCATCGCATACATTATTCTCATTCTTATACTTTAAGCATAGACATACGCTTTAATTTCTAAATAATACAAAAATAATTTGTAGGATAGCTTCTGTGAAAAGGTAATTTGGTGAGTGCTTTTTCTCTCTTTTTCTGCCTGTTATATCTTGCTTGAAACTTTTTGCACAAAATAAAGATCGGTCTTAGCTCGGTAATTCTAGATCACGAGCGGCAGCTTGGTACTGGCATTTTTCCGAGGAAAGTTAATAAACCGAGATCTCTCTTGTTTGTTGCAGGCAGTGCGGTGGCTGCAGCCGACACCATTTCCACTCCGTGGACCCCCGCGAGTTCCGGGCCGCCGCCCGATGCCAACGGCTCCGGCTCGGATACGAAGAACCTCGACGTTGGCGACATTAGCGATGTAAGTCGACTGTGCTGTCTTCAATTAAAAACAGCGACGCCGGAGCTACGAGTGCAGTCGCACCCTTTTTCCCTTCAATTAGCTCGTCGACCCGAGTTCGAGGGGACGAACTTTTTCCGGCTCGCGTTTACCTCTGTCAAGGAAAGAGAGCCTTCGGACTTTCATGGTAGAAGCGACGTTATCATGCCGGAAATGCTACCGCTTCATGTGAAAATTTAGATCGAGCTGACAATGAGTGAAATTTTACGCGGCAAAGCGTAACGGCATAGACATAATTTAACGATCGATAATAACGATTTTCTTATCTGAGCCGCGAGATAAGATTTAATTCGAAATTTTTTGAATAATGAAATTTATTTCTTGCCGTGTGATGAAGAATTTTTTAAACGTCTAAAGAAAAGTATAACGTTTTTTTATTTAATGTACGCTCTTCAATTTTGCTCTTCACGCTATTATGATCAAATACAATTGCGTTTCTCATCGTCGATGAAATGCATCTCAAACAAACGATCGGTCGATTATTAAAACTATCATTTTCGAGGTACGAGCACGAACTCCACTCCACTAGTCATGGCATAGCTATCCTCGATTGGTCTGGAGGTTTTGTTCTTATCAAACGCCGCTCGCTCGTGAACGGCAATGGAACGTCTTCACGTAATCATCCACACCCGCAAAATCTAACTAGCCATTCGCGCTTCTTGTCGATCAGGATCAGGATCAGGTAGAAACTTACTAATCGCGGATGTTGGAGACGAGTGAGTGCAGCTGGACATGCAAGTATGCATTTTTGAAGATCTGGTCAAACATCGAAAACTCGGTAACGTTATTCTATTTGGTTCCGAAACCACCGCAAATTTGAATGAAAGTTTAACATATTTAACATATTTCTTCGACATTTTATTGATTTATTTAAACTTATCAAACTGCTTCCGCGTTTTTTAATTTACTTAACGAGTCTACATTTGCATACATATATATACTTTACTAAAAAAACTAGTACTGTAAAACAGCATCTTGAATACTAAAGAGTCATGAAAATTCACGGGATTACTTAAGCATCAATTTGTTAAGCTTAGCAGATGCAAATTAGATTGATTTGCGTTAGATGTACGAGACAATTTCAAAGCTGAATAATTTTATAATTTTATTTTCTCATTTTTATCTTATAAATTTTTACACATAATTTCTCTGGACATATTTAGATGCTTTATTATTTTATTATTTATTATTATTTAATTATTATTCTTTATATAATTATTATAATTATTTTAATTATTCATTTTATTTACTTGCAACATATAATATTATATAGAACTAGAAATAACATTTCGTTTTTATTTAATATTCTTGCAATGATGCAGCAATTCAAACGAGCGAAATATCGTTTCGCAGTAGCGTTTATCGTTGATCTACTCCTCGATCAAAGCGTTTGAGATCAAATCGAGGAATTTTTTGTACCATCCGGAGAGTCACCCGTTCTGGATTGCGTGCTCGACGATATTATATCGAACGTGGCGAACGTGACTAGGGTTCTCGGAAGGAACAAGCTTGCTTCCTCGCACCCTTTCCGCACTTCTCGGTATCTAAACGCTCAGGATAATCGTTCGTTTCTCAGCTCTTCGTGCGGCACGGAGGTTCTCGATTCGTTGAAATTCCAGTTCCGACGAGTACCCCGGATTACTACGGGATTCCCGTGTATCGCGTATTCGCACAACGTCCTTCCCTTGCGCGCCACATCGAACTAGGAGATCACCCTGTATGTCGTGCAATCGTTCGACGCGATGGACGCGTGAAAGAAAAACGAAAAGATAAGCGAGCACGCGAATCTTTCTCCTTCTCAATTCGGCGAGAGAGAAAGACTCGAGGGTCCAGTCACTCGGCCACGTTCCAGGCGTGGCTTCGCGATTCTTTAGAGATCCTTTGTTTCAGAGGGAGGAAGGTCTACGTGGTTCGGGCGGTTCGGCCACGTTCGTGATCGATGCGGCAGATAAATCGCGTACGCGCGCGTACGGTCAGCGGCAGAATCGGAGATAAATGAACTTTTCTCGCATCGTACGTGTTTGAACCGCCGAAATGCATCGTGCCAAAGACATTCCCACGCGACGGAACATAATCGTGACGTGACAAGTATTTGCGCGAGGATCAATAATAGGATAGTTCTTGAAACCAAAACCATTTTCTAATTGGAAACTAGTAGGTTGCTTGATAGAAGCTCGAATTTGATTCTAACATGTTTACATCAACGTAAGTTTTCAAACTTTGATATTTACGAAATTAAATAAAAGCGATTGAACCTATTACATTTTTAACATTTTAACATTTTATCAGCTTTACATCGAACTTTATATGGAAAATATAAGCCAATAAATCGAATGTGTTCTATTGCAAATGAACTTTCTGCCCATATCGATGTATTTCACATAACTCAGAATTCGTTAAAAATTATATTGCCTCGTCTACTCGCCCAGCGGTAAAGCCGGTAAGGCTCAATATGAGGTGTATAAGTATTTTGGTTGTAATTATGTCATTTATGTATTGATTATATTTGATGCAATTTTTGTATATTTTGATTGGATTCCTTGTGAAATCTTTATATTGTACTAGAGGGATTCTTCCCGTAAATAATAATAATAATAATAATTTTCTAATTGCATTTATAAATAATTAGTTACACGAAGCAACTATCTCTTTTTCTCGCGGAGTCGTAGACAATGACCATTAAAGTCTTATCAAAAATTAAGAACGCATAATTGCGAGCAATGGGCCGTAATTGCGGTCCGCCCTTCCTTGAGCCATGCTAAATTACGTGATCGTATTTTCCAGGACGAGAAGGACCTTTCGGCAGCGGACGCGGAGGGTGTGTGGTCGCCGGATATCGAACAGAGCTTTCAAGAAGCTCTTACCATATATCCGCCATGCGGTCGACGCAAAATCATCCTTTCCGACGAAGGGAAGATGTACGGTGAGTCTTACAATTTCCTTCTCTACTGTTCCTCTATCTGTCGTATGGAAAACGACGGGTTGGACAAGCCTGCATTAGAATATTGAAATAATATACATGTGATTTCATGCATTTCCATTGCTTTCTCTCAAACCAGTTTTTCGACAATATGATTTTACAGCGACACAGTCATAATAATTGACGAAATTAATATCGCTTGAGTGTGTCTATATGTATGCGGTATTTAATTATTCGCTTTCACGAATGATCGAAATATACTCGCATTTTCACGAGACTTTTCCTGCCCTTTACCGATCCGTCCGCGTTACGGTGCATTTATATAAGACCAACCACGAAGAAAAGCCCAAGGAAAGAACGCGCGTTGTTCACCACGTCGTCATCATCGGCAGCGATCTCCACCTCCACTCGCCCTTCACGTACGCGGAGGCGACGACGACGCCGGAGAAACGTCCAGACGGACGTCGTTATTGCTCTGGTGCTGAGGTCAGTCTACGTGACTGACCAGATATTGCCTGACACGGGACCGGCGGTTCTACCGTGGCCACCGCCGTAAACCACCACCACCATTAACCGCCATGAACTCGCCACCGGGGCAATAACGCCTCACCTTTGGAGCAGGATATTTGCTCCCCCTCTGTGACTTGGCCACGAACCCTCGCTTTATGCTCTCTTTGCGTTTTAATTTTCTTCCTTGATGAATTTGTCGTGTCCTGTATTTTAATAAATAAATAATTGCTATACCGGTGATTGGTTCGAATATTGGTACACGACGCTGCATGGATGACGAACATAAAGTTGTCGTAGCGTGATGATGTTAATTAAGCCCTTTAAACCGATGATGAGCAACAAGTGTATGGTTTGCACAAAATTGAATTGAATTTTAATGTGTATTACATTTGAATAGAAATCGTATATTGCAGTGAGTTACTCTAATGTAGTCATTATAATTATGACTCAAATAAAAATATACAAACAATATATTTCGAAATTTTTTACAATTGGATAAACTAGTCCATATTTATAAAGTATGTTTAAGTTTGAGATAAAATAGAATGCTTTCAAATTTTTCGTAAACATTTTCGTGCAAATAAGAACTTTCAGAAGTTATCTTCACTAAAAGCATCAAAATTAGTTGGTTTAGTTTTATGATAATTTTGCAAAGGTGGACAATTCTCAGCAACCGTTGCTGCTATTATTGCCGAGAAAGCTGTAAACAAATTCTGAAATTCACTCCGTCCGTCCCTCACTAGATTTGCGAGTGCAGCCGTGTACGTTGATTCTTTTCTTCCATTCTTACGTCTTGGTGGGCAAATTTTCCAGGCTGTTCGGCAGGAGGACGTAGGCCGCGCGCATTCGCATGAATCCCATTCGTTAAGGCACAATGTCGCTTAATTTCCGGAAGCACTTGGCGCGAAAAGCCAAGCGAGTGGCAATTCAATCGCGGCGCGCGCGCTCTACGAAAATGGAGCTTAATTCAAGCTCCTCCGTGTCGACGGTACTGGCGGATGGAAACGGCAACAACGACGACGACAATGATGTCGAAGCGACGTCGTCTCTCTCGCTGCTACCCTTATTCTCGTTCTCGCTTGGCGCGAAGTACGAGAGAACTCGCGATCGCGAAAATTTTAATAATGTAATGATGACAGTGGCGTTTGTTGAACTTTGTGTTACTTTGTCTTTGCAAGAATGTTTAAAATGATAGTGTACAAATTCAGGTATAATAAGAAGAAAACGAGTATGAAATATTTAACATTCAAGATTAAATGGCAAGTGAGTAGGTATCTCAGTCATATGATCAAATTGTGTCATGCAAATAATTTCGAGTTATTAAAGGACTTGAAGAGCGAAGAATTTAATTGAACATCTAATTAATATTGAATTTTTTCTCGAAAATTATTGAATACAAACAAAGTTTAAGTCAAAGAACTTATTCTTGCTCTATATTTTGCAATACAAAATATTATGATGTTAGCGCATCCGTAGTACGTTATTTCAAAAGATTTTTCTCCATCTCTTAGATATCTAATTAATTTAGGATATTCTCCGAGGGGAAGAGAGAGACGACCGATTTCTGGAGTACAAAGTTGCTCGGGGGTGTCTCAATTGAAAATCGCTCTCGCGGCGCTATCTCGTCGTCGCTATCGAGAAGACGAGCGGGAGAAGTCGCTCTCTCCGGGACGCAGTTTACCCCTCGGTAATTTCCCCCTGGCATTGAGGAATGCGAAAGTCGGCGATTCTTCGTGTAGACGATGAAAGAGAGGAAAAGAGAGGAAAGGAGGGAGAGAGAAACACGCGCGACGCAATATAAGATCGATCTTCGACGTCACGAAAGACGAAGGAGCGTCGTCGTCGTCGTCGTCGTCGTCGCTGCCGCTGCCGCTGCCGTCGTCGTCGCCGACGAGATGCAGTCGACCGTCCGCCATCCGGATGGAAACAAAGGATAACGAGGCGCGAAAATCGCTTAACGCGATTGGCCATCGATCCGACGGGAAACTTATCTCGCCCGTCGTTGCTCACTCGCCGAGCCAATAAAGGAGAGAGATCCCTCGGCCTTTCCGCGGGATTAAATATCTCGGGGCAATTTACCTCTCCTTCGATCTCCTCCTCTTTCCATTCCCTCGTCCCCAGTCCCATCCTCTTTCTGGCCTCTTTCTTTTATCCTTGCCTAGTCGCTGACGCCCACGCCGAGATTTTACCGCGAAGAAACGATCACCTCTCCCGCGATGCAGGAGAGAATCCAATTGAGGAGAATCATATCGGAAATTTTATTACGTGTGCAGCACGCTGTAGTTATTGATAATTTTACAGTGAAGACAGCTCGATTCTGAGATTGTCGCGAGATATAATATGTCAATATGTTGATTGTTATCATTGGGATGTTTAAGAGAGTCTATACCACGTGATGGTTTCCCAAAATCGATTGTTTTTGTATTTTTTTAATGCTTAAAAGATTATAGTAAAATTTGTGCATAATTAATAATTTAATGGAGGTTACACGGACGTATTGAGAATAATGTATGGATATAAAAATGGAATCGCGACAGTAGCACAGTATCGACACCGTGAGGATAAGCATCGAATCTTCGTTGCCGAGATCCGAGCGCAGAAAGCGACGTGTGAGAATAAATTGCTAAAAAAACGCACAAGAAGCGAGACCTAAGAAGTTACCACTGAAGCAGAAGACCTCTTATATGCACTCGGAATGAATACACTTTAGTTTATTACGAAAGTCAATCACTCTATATAAAATAATCGGTTGTAAAATTTTTAACGCGTTTTTCTCGAAATTATATTTTTGTAGCTAGGCGCATCTCGGCCAATTTTTACCTGAATAATTTGCAATTTAGACAGAATGTGTATAACAATATTGTCTTTAGTTAAGCGTATGGATTTTTTGATTAAACCATTTGTTTTTGAAAAACGATTAAAAAAGTAAAAAATTTATGACTAAATTTCGAACTTTTATTTTTTAAACAGTGCCATTTTGTTACAAATTCATGTTTTAAAAAAATTCCTACGCTTAACTGAAACTACACTCATATAGGTTAAAACGACATCAAAATTTTTTATTTTAGAGATTCCGTTCAGACGGAGTAACGTCCGTGCAGCTCCGATTTTTATGCGGAGGTACGCGGCGTCGTATACTGCACGAGCAAATATGAATATTTTTAATTAATTTTTTTACAACCTGTTTAAGATATATATTTTAAAGACAGCAAAATAAAATTTCATCATATGCTATCATGTCTCGCAAAAAAGTCACGAAAATTGCCTATTTTTTCTGCCGTCACAGGAAAAAAGTCGAGATACTCGACTTATTTATTAACAGAGCAACGGCCAGGTTGACAATTTGAAACCTCTATGGTCCATTAGTTCAGGATGAGTTTTTGATGCACCGATATTTTCCTGTATTTATGTAGTCAGTGAAAAATATGGGGTTACCAGAAAAGTATGCTTCACGTATCACATTTTATATATTACATTTCGTAAATTTCAAAGTCTAACGAAAATGATGGTCGCGAAACATTTGGAGGTTTATCGCGAAAATTGTACGAGCGAGGTGACAGCACGGTGGCGGTTTGAAAAAAGAATGGGTCACGCCTGACAACTGTAATTCGGTCGATAGAGCGCACTCACCGACAGCGCCATGGAACTCGATGAGGATCCGTTAATTGCCCTTGATGAGCAATACCGCGTTAACGTCCGAAGAACTGGTCGGAGGACCGAATTCCGCTCGATCCGCCTCATAAACCCGTCGCGCTTTACAGAAGGATTGCTTCACGAGATCACCGTGATACGTGCGCCAGCGAAAATCTCTCGCCCGAAAATTCGCCGAGCTTGCCGCTCGCCGCGTGAACCTTTTGCGAGCGCAGTCGATAGTCCACAAGCAATGTCAAAGTGGACTTCCTGTGTGTCGGAGCTGTGGCATACAGCGGCAGGGGGTGAAGAGGGAGAGGGAGAGCTCGCGATATTCTTTGTGGCCGTTTCGCCGAGATGGAAAAGGAGCCTTCTTCTCTTCCCCTCTCCCTTCTTCGTCCTCTTTCGTCCGAGCGGAAAGAAACCACACCATCCCTTCTCACGAAGGACCAGGTCCTTCGCCCTTACGTCCACGGCATCCAATAAACCGGCAGAAATAAAAGGGTCGTGCACGTCCGTCGTTGTCGTCGTCGTCGTCGTTGAAGCGCGGTACGAAGAGCGAGAAGACGCGCGCGCTTAGAGGAGAACGCGCGTTTAGGTTCTTGCTTGCTTATACACCTCAAAGAGAAAAACCGCCGCTGCGGTCTCCCGGAACACCTCGGCGTGCGGCTTCCACCGATGTAACGTCTCTCCCGTGGGTCAATGTTCCGGAACGAACTCCGTAAATATAGTTTCTTGCAAATTTCCTCGTCCCTCTCCCTCCGTCCGTCTCCTGGCCCGCTTATGCTCGTCCGTCCAATCGTCCGTCCATCCATCCGCCCGTCCGTCCGCCCGCTGGCGTTTACCAAGTAATATTACACGACCGCCAAGATACGCTGCCTTCGAGCGACTAGGGAGGACTTTTGAATGGATTTTCCGATCTGTCGGATCCACCGTGACACAAACTCCGCTCGTTTATCGACGCGATCTCCCATCGCGCACGCGATACGTCCAGAATAATCGCGACTCCGGTCGAAAGCACCGAAAACGTACAGCTCGATGAATAATGGAGGAATAATGAAGTAAACTGGTTTCTCGATTGCAAGTAATGTGTCCACGTGGATAATACTGTGCATATTAATCAATCGCGTGAATCGTGCGGTGAATGCGTGCGCCGTTCGTTTCCGAGATCAGCCGACAGCCGAGAACGGAGAATTCAAGGTAGAAAGTTGCAGGTTGAAAGGAGAAAGTCTAGGGTTGGCGATCGGCAAGAGTATCGATTTACCGAAATTACATTTTCACATTAAAATTATAATATCGTGATAACATTATCCGCTTTATTTCGTACTGCATAATGCATTTATGAAATTTATCGGTGAAATTTTACATACATAGCTATAGTTTCATTATATCTCGGACGATCTGGAGGTGAAATTGTACCGGAAACCAATCCATAATATTTGTGTAATAACGATAATCTTCCCAATTAAGTTCCCATACTTCAAGAGTACGTTTTAGCAGATTTCGTGTCGGTAGCCGCGAGCGATTCGGACGAGCGAGCGAATGAATGAAAACGAGCCGGTAGCGTGCCGCTTGAACTCAAACTGCGAGTCTACATTCCTCCGAGTCGTATTTAAACAGATAAATCGACCGCACGCAGACCCACCTGGTCTTTACTCGGCTCAAGTGATCCGCACGATAAATCTGGTCAATCTCTCTTGTCGATATGAATCAGGAATGCATCCGTGGTACTCCAATTAATTGACCAGCTATAATTTACTGCGAAGGATGACAGGGGCGCTTTTGCATCCGTTGAAGGAACTTGAAAGCGAATCAACAAATTCCGAATTTCGAAGCAATCCTTTGTCACCATGATTTCTCCAGGAACCTTTTGCGCAGGTCGCATTGTGTATATTTCGAGATGCAAATGTGCTCGCGCGCGTCATAGAAAAACAAAGACGTCATGCTCCGATTTAGTATAATAAAAAATATTTGATTCTCGCACGGTGATGCGATTTCGGAGTCTTCCGCCGCACGCACGTGGATTATTCCTGATATGAAATACAAGAGGGGCATCCTGCGAGAGGCCACGGGATACGGGAACGTGCGAGGATACAACGGTATGCCTCGGCACTTATCTGATCGCTAATAACACGTAGAGAGATGCCCGTTACGGATGGGATAGCGCTCTCGCGGGTACGTAGCGTAATCGCGCACGCTCCGAGCCTTATGGAGCCGAGCTGTGTACGTCGCGCTACGTGCGCCGTCGTATCCTGGTTTATGGGTCATCGAGCCCGGGCGTCGTTGCAACCGAGGAATCGCATCGTGCTACCGCCATGAATCCTCGATCGTAAATCGGCGCACACCGCACGCGATCGCATCGTGCCCAGTCATTAATCCGCACTCGTTTTAACACGACGTCCCGCACATGCGAGAGCGCTATGCCGCTATTCCATAAAGTCCGCTCTTAATGACGAAACGCAGGAAATTCGGATCTCCGTCTCCGATCCGATCCAATCCAATTCGAATCGAATCGATTCGATTCCTCGCAATGTTCCTTCCGTAATCCCGCGGCATGCTTCCATGCCACGAAAATACACTTTAGTGCATTTTGTGGAAATAATATACGCGATATAATGCAGTACGCATTACGCGAAATGACATTATTATACATTCAGGATGAAATAAAATTTGTAAAACGTTAGCTTTTTTGTAGAAGAAATTTTGTAGAATCAGTTCTGTGCTGCGAGGTGCGAGGTACTATTTGTGTAACATCGTGTACTATGTGTAACGATATACGCGCTTTGTATCTTGTTCAGAAATATTGGTTGCATATCGCGAAACGAGAATAACCAGTGTGATGCCGTGACGCAAAAAAAAACAAAGAATAAATGACCCACATTCGTGTAATTTCTTGCTTCTCTGTGACATACAGCTATATCTATTGTTCTCATTTCGAGCTGGTCGAGATACGATCTTTGTCTGGAATTAAACTTTTTGTACGCACTCACTCCTCTTTCTCACCCTTACCTGCTTCTAACACAAATTTCCTTGCATCCAAAGTCGCTTCACATGGGACACCCGGTGCATCTATTTGAGAACAGTTTAGACAAAGCCATATTCCGGGAACATATTTAGATAGTTTCGCTCCTAAAAGCTCGTAGAGATTAGGTAAGGCTTACTGTTGTGTACAGAGTGCATCACCGCGAGTAACGAGGGGATTAAACAGTCATAATATCCCTAACATAGTCACAAGTGCTTCTTAGCTTTGATCTTCTGAAGCAAAGAATCGGCACGCATAAACGCAAACGATAATGCTGCTATCGAGAGCAACGTGAAAAAAACTTGCAACTGAAAGAGAAACGATGTTTCAGCTATCGAAATCGATACAATATACATCAAATTCTGACGAATAAATTTTGAAAATATAAAGTTGATGCTTGATGTGTACTTTAACGGATGTTAAATAAGAAGAACGTTTCTAATGAAATGATAATCTACCTGCTCGTGATTTATCTTCTCAGAACTTGGTCTGAAAGGATCAAAACCTGAGTCATGCTGAGAAGGTAACGCTGTAAAAATCTGTTTGAAACATAATTCTTTTGCTCTCTGAATCATTGGTTTTTTGAAATGAGAAAAGGTTGAACATTTACGGGTATATTTCGAGCCATTGATACACTGCGATTTTCCTGCGGCGCGATAGGACCCTATATATCGGTACAAGTGCTTAGAAAGGTATAGTCGAAGGATCGCTGAAAGTGGTGTGAGTACACACAGGCGCAGAGGGTGGAGAAGGAGAAGGTGGAGGTAGTGTCCAGTTATTGACCGGCGGAAGGAGGGTGTCTCAGGCGTCCCCGACGCTTTCCCCGGCAATTCTGGAACCGTCGCCTTTCGTCAACGCGGCGACTCCAGGCACGATGAATTTTGAGATTTAGGAGTATATATCAAAAGTCATACCGGTTTTGCTCACTGCAGAAATTCCTCGATAAAGTTAATAATGTTTTAAACTTTGTCGAGGAATTATTCCTTAGTGACAATTTTTATATGGAAGACTGCAATTAATTATATATAATATTTGTTAATTGTATCTCTGTTATTTTGTTAATAACATACTTGGAATGAAATGGGGAAATAAGACTGTTCAAATATTTATGCATGCGATATAAGGCATGTTGAAAAATTACGTTAAAATACACGCATGTACAAAACGTTCATTTGTCCATTCTCAAATTAGTACATTTCGAAATCGTCGGACGTAGTTAAATTAAAAACCGCTTTCAAACATTTATTTATTACTCTTGTTGGTTATTCGGTACTACATATATCGAATATTTCGTTCATAACGAGATACAGGGAAGTGGCCGTTAAATTTTGTTAATTCGAATCCCAGGATATTTTGAAAGAGTAGCGTCAAATCAAAGCGCTTGCCGTAACCGAACATTAAACGCATTCAAAACAGATTAATCTAGATTAGCAAGAATATGTCATTTAATATTTAACACCATGTTAATATACATAACACTATTTTAATTTTAATTAATATTGAATAATGACGATATTAAATACTATATTAAATCAATATTAAATATCTTTGAGTAAACCAGTAAAACCACAGAATTGATCTCAAGTCTGCGAATGGGCGATTCAAGTAAAATGGATCTTCGGTATGTAGCAGTTGAGCAAAAACAGAAAAAACAAGTGGCAATTTTTCAAGGCGGTCAGGATCAGTGTCGGTTGCGAAATAAGAAGCGTCGAGCGGATAATATTCCACGTGGCGCGTCCCAGTGCGCGTTAACGAGATACGGAAGCGCAATTTCGACGCTCTTTCATGCTCCCCGAAGCGACCGGTACAGTCGGCTACGGAGTCCCCCGGGGGGGCTTCTTCCTCCTAAGGACATCCACTCCCGCTCCTTTCGCAGCGCCGATCACCGGGAGCTTCTTCCTTCCTCCTCGATATCCGATCCAATAATCCGATACCGAGCGGCCGTCGGAGCGTGAAATTATGGGCATTGACACGACACCGCGGATTCTCCTCCAAGGAGGGACTTTACTCCGACGACGACGACGACGACGATGACGACGGGTAAGACGACTCGCCGAGAGATCAAACTTTCTCTGCCCAAGACGTGATGTGGCGCAATGTTTCTTAATCCTTCTCGAACGAGTACTTTCAAGTTTCGAGTGCTGAAAATGTTGACGGCACTTTCGCGATTAAGTACGTATCGTTTGCGTAATGATAATACTATAGTATTTTCCAGTAATTAACGCTTAATTTCATAAACTAGATCTCATATGTAGATGAAAAAAATGTAACTGGAAAAGAATATCTATTTTCATAGTTGTTCATCCGCGAGGACCGTTTAATATCAATTTTTATTTTTTAAACATATATATAACTGAACTTTCTACCAAAGTAACTGAGATATTTTATCAACATGTAGAAATAAAATATCCACCAAGCTGTTTATATACACCGGATTTATTAAATAAAATTACTTATGAATTAGCGATTCCTATATTCCAGCTTGCACGCACGCGTTAGTGCTGAATAGAATAATTGCATCAGCTGCGCGAACGTGCAGACTTACGGAGGTGCAAAACGTTCACGCTAGTTTCAGACTGGCGCAACAGCACGCGCACGTGCGTACGCGTGTGCGTACATGTAACTGTGGGCAAAGTGGAAACGCTCTGCCACGTATCTGTACACGTTCAACCACCCACTACACAACCCAGACACACACACACACAGACGCACACAACTTTGTTGGAGGTCCAGCGCGGGCACTCGAGTGGATAGGTCGACGAGGGATGTAATAATCTGCGTCCGCATTGTCCGTCTTGCCGAGCATGGCCGAGTCCTTTGACATCTCGCGGAGTTTAATTAAACTCGAGCGTATAATAGCTCCCCGACGACTACGACGACGACAGCGACGACGACGACGACGATAGCGGGGAAACGGGCGAGCGAGCCGTCCATGATCCGACGTCGTTGCCTGCCGCCTGCGTTCGTCGACGCCGCGTTTTCCTGTACCTGACCGGCATTTCGCCGGCTGTCGTCGATGTCTTGGTTGTTTTGCGGATGCCGCTGGGGCGTTCTGACGTCTCCTATCCCCATCGGAAACGTGGCAGAATCACCAAGACGGTCTTTCTTCTCCGCGCGCGAGATCGTGTAGGCAAGTAGCCGATCAAACAGATCATCTCCGAGCTGATTCTTCCTGCGGGATTAAATCTGGTCGATTTTCACGGTGATTTTCTTGCACGCTTTTCTCTCGCGACGTCTCGTGTCGATCTCCCCGCGATTATTAAAACGCTTACAAAGGCGTCGATGACGCAAGCTGCCGGTCGACTGCGCGCTATTAATTTTGCGCGGGAGAACCGTCTCGTCTTTCGGCTGCACCGTCCACCGGCCGCCTTCGCCCAAGAAAGCGACCAGGTATTTTAATTAGCGCAAGTACGTCGTTTCATATTTGTACAGAAGGCGAGGAGCGCCAGCCGCTCTCTGACGCTGCGCGACGTAATGAATATTAATTCGCGGGGGATGCGCTCTCTCTCTCCCTCTGTCTGTCTTTATTCTGCTCGCTCGCTTTCAGAGATAGAGAAGCATTGCGCGGGAAAAGCCTTCAAGCCGGCCGAAGCGATCGCTCCTTTTTTTCCCGCTGTCTCTTCGAGATTATTGCTATTCTCTTCTTCCGCCTTCGCCGCTTAATAATTCAGATTGCGCGGACATTTTGCCTCTTCCTCAGTTGCTCTCGCCTCTTGTCGGTCTTTACCTAAATGAGCGGGACAATGTAAAAATAAAACGTGTCCCAACGGACGACTGATGCACTAATCAGCTTAATGCTCGAGGAAAAAGATGCTATAATGCACAATGTTATATTAATATTAGCATGAAACTGAGAAGAGTAAAAATATGAGAAGAAAAGCATTCTACACAAGTCAAGGGTAAGTTGGACAAAATATTTGCGACGAGAGAAGGCTCAACAATAAAGTAGAGATTCCAAGAACGGTTATAAGAAAATTACATAAACTTACTCATATCATATTAATACAACAAAAATGCAATTGGTGCATTTTGCGAAAGATCAAGAATAGTGAACGAGTTATAATAAAACACGGAAAGAAATGGAAAAAAGTCACGGTTGGCAGTAAAATTTTGTAGCTTGACGCGGCATAAAGATAGAACAAGGCGGTGACGCAAGAAGAAATGCGAAAATATTTGAAAGCGCGTAGGTCGAGGCTGATGGCAGACAAGGAAGAGAGAGAAACGAAAGCACAACGTTGTAGTAATAAAGTTGCGACAATTTTATAATATTAGCGCAACGTAGTAAGGGAGAAAATGCGGAACGCGAGAGGAACAACGCGCAAATAAAGAGAGAGAAGCGGGGTATCAGAGGGGGAAAAAATAGGAAAGATAAAATGTAAAAGTGACTAAACATGTCCCACAAGCGAGCGTAGTAATAATTACCTTAAAATTCGGGAAACGAATGCAGTTTCGCGTTAAAACAGCGCGCATTGTGGTATAATGTAATAACGCGATTGTAAAATCAGAAGAGGGAAAAGTATGAGCAGAGACAAGGGGAGTAACGTGCTCTCATTGAATAAAAGTACGAAGCGGAAAGATAACGTGGTGTTTTAACAATAATAAAGTGGTCGACATAATAAAAGCCTGCAAAATGGCGTATCAGGGAAAAACTTGGGAAACGAAAAAGAGAATTAATAAGACAGAAGAGTCGTGCAATTTTCGTAACCAGCTTTCCGCGGTGAACAGCGGTGTTCCACGAGCATTCTTTGGGCTTCCACAAAATTTTCACCGAGTAGATTTTTTTCGTAATTTTGTTTGTTTCAACTTCCCACTCGACGCTTAATTTCGCGTTTCCCATTTGTTCGCAAATCCATCGGCTAATATTGAGAGAAGAACGAAAGCAAACCACGTATCCATCTGTGTGAACGTGGCTTGGACGTACTTCGATTTCACATAAATACGGTTATTACAGAATGAACGTATAGTTTCTTTTTATTTATAATAAATTTATTTATAATAAATATTTTATTATGATAAATTTTTATATACACTCTTCTCAAAAAACATATTTCCGAGAAAAATCGACAAAGGGACACGGTATAGCCTCCGGTCGAACAAAAACCGCAGAAATAGAACACGCGGCAATAAAACCGCGAGGGTTCCGTAACATTACCGCAACGTCGTAATGGAGAGATAGTGCGAGCGTAGCAATGGTAAACGGGAGAAACAGCCACGCGAAGCGGGATAAAGCGTGAAGAGAACGAAACGGATACAGGGTGAGCGGACAATCGCAAAAAGAAAAGAAAGAGAGAGAAAGAGAGATATAGCCGTGCGAAGGGCGGTTTAGGGTGGGCGAAGGGAAACATTGCCCTTACGCAAACTATGCGCTCACTCGAAAGATCGTTTCAAGGTTTACGGAAGGCGTATAATCCCGTTTATCGTCCTCGTAAATCCGAGAATATATACTCCTCGGCGTTCGTCGCCCATCCTTCCTCCCTCCCTCTACAGCCACCCACTCCTCACGCGCACCGCCACCCACTTTTACGTAGAGTAGGGAAACCTGGGTGGTGCTTTAATCCCTTTCCATTTTACGAGCGCCTTTTACGAGCGCGCCTTGCAGGACCGCTCGCGCCGATATGCAGGTTTTGGAAACGAGCGGGTTGCCTTCCGGCGGCCTCGCACACCGGGTGTCCCGGAAGCGTGTCACGCGTGAGGACAACCGCTCTTCACTGTAGCATATTCCGAAATCGTGATGCACTGAGATTGAGAAATTTCCAAGTCTCTTATTGCTACGTTCCAATTTTAAATGCAGCTTGATAGACATTTCATTTGGGCTTTAAACGTCAAGATATGTGTCATTATGGCGCAACACCAACACAAAATATCGCGGAGAAGAGAGATTGAATAGAGGAAAGATAAGCTCCGAATTTTTATTTGTCTCGTTCGTGCCAAACAAGCAAGAGTTTTGATTTTCTTGTCGAGGACACCCGGTGCGTGCAGGCCGTGGTGTATCCTGCATCGCCCGCAGAACTAACGCGGCGGGATAAAATTGTCCGCCTGTATATCATGAAAATTGCGCACGAAAACAACAACGGCGGTGCCGTGGTGGCATCGTAAAGGTACAGGAACAGCGGCGCGATTCGATTCTTCGTTTTCGTTGCGTAAGAGCGGCGAATGGGATTTAGCGAATGTGCAATTCTCCCTCGTGTCGTGCTATTCTTTGGGATATACTTTACACGATAATCCGCCGACGCGTAACCCTCGATACATGATACGACAATAGAATCCACAATCCATAAAATTCCTAATATCTTACATTTGAAAATAGAAATCTATTTTATATGTCTATGTATGTTTGGATTTCGCATCTACGGTAATTCTGCGATCGGAGACATTTTGTTCAGTTTATGATGCCGAAATCTAGCGCGTAGAGGGAGAAATGAATACTGGCAAGAAGTATCACTGTGGACATCGTCGCGCGGTGTTATAAGAATTTCCTTTCTTTTTACTGAGCGTCAAAGAAATGATGCTTAAGCGAATGCTCTCGTCTTCTTGAAAAGTGCGGAAGCTGAGTGTGATCTTGCATTCTCGCTATCCCATGAACGATCAGAAATTGAATAGAAGGTCGCGGAGAGGCAAGAGCGTGGAGTGGTGAATGTGGAGAGGAATGAAAGAGGGTGGGCGGCCGGATAAGTTGCGACGGTAAGCGGGAAATAAATTTTCTGCCCGTAAAGGTCGCCGGCGTGAAAGCCGATATGTTCGCGAGTCGCGTGTGCGACTTTGCACCTGCCGTTATCCTTGTTGTCTACTGCTGTGAGTTTTGTAAAGTTTCAAGTAAAAGATAAAAGGAAATCCGCTGCAAGCGCAATAAATCTCCCATCGCTTTCAATATCGCGATGCGATGGATTTACGTGTGCTAAAACGTGATGGAACAGATCCGTATTTGATACTTATGTCGCGATGGACATTTGCAGGTAAAGCGTTTAGATATTTGCAAGGAAAAGAATGAAATTTCCGTAGAAATTCATGTCGATTAAAATTCGAAATAATGTATCACGAGATTTCGAATTTATCAGGAAGACAAAATAAATTTGTGATGTAAGCTATAAAGTTTTATATGAAGCTGTGAATTATTCATATCGAAAGGAGAATGGGTGCTTCTATATTAAGCATCAATTTCACGTGGAAGAAACGATATATGTTCCTTCGACTGGTGAATAAGTTTTGCAAGCTATGGTCTACTTATAAGATGATTATAGAATCGAAGAGCCAACGTAATGTTCCAATCCTCTTGTATGTTTCACATATAACGATAGGAAATTAAAATTTTAACAAGTCGCTGATTATTAAACTAGAAAACTTGGAATTTTGCTCTCAAACTTGCTCTCAAAATTATTCAAGACTTGCTCGAAACACTTCATTCAGTTCAAGATGTTTTTTTCGAATTTTTCGTCCTTTGGTAAATACGTCAATTCTCATGCGATCTTAAACCAAGGCATTTCTACGTGTAGAATGTTTTCTATAGTGTCTTTCTGAGCGTTTATCATACATAAATGTGCATCTATCAATCTAGCAATAGCGTAAGACACACACGATACTCGCACGTGCAAGCGACAGTGTTGTAAAATCTGAGTTCGTGGATCCTGAAAAAAATCACACTTACACATACGCATTTATTCGTGTTTGTTTCATGAACACATACGAAAACGCACGAAAGATAAAGAGAGAGAGGGGGGGGGAAGAAGGAGACTCACTGAGTTAGCGAAACATAAAAGTAGAAAGGGAGATGCTAGCGCCAGGATGGAAGTAACGTGCGAAGGGGTGCAAGGTGAAACGGGTCGACAAGGACGTGCGCAGGAGCATATAATACAAGATACATGTGAACCAACGAAGAACGAAGAAGACGGAAGGTCGAGAAGGGAGAGAAGAAAGCAGAGACGAGATAGAGAGAGAGAAAAAGGGAGAAAGAAAGAGAAGAGAGGAGAGAGGAGAGAGAGACTGAAGCGGTAGTTGTGTGTCGAGGGCTTGCAATCCCCCCTTCGACATCTCTCCTCCCTCGAAGGGAGGATTGGCGAGGGGCCGGGGGATGGTGAAACTATGCGAAGAATGTGCAATTAGTGAACAGAGCATGAGGTGGAGTCGGGGGTGAGGGTCGGCGCGGGAGCTTGGGGATGGTACGAGTCCCGGAAAGGGAGCGAGCATACGGGAGGCGGTGGAACGGGGGGAGTTGCCGACGGATCCTGATACGGTGGTGCCATGCCGGTGAACATCGTCTCTCTTGCTCTTGCATCGCTCTCTCCCTCTCTCTCTTGCGTTTGCTCTTGCTGTTGTTCTCGCTTACTCCGTCGCTCTTAGTGTATCGGTGGCGATGTTGGTGGTGGTGGCTGTAGCGCCGAAGAAAATGGAAAGAAAAGAAGATGGATGGAATGGCGCCCAGGGATGATAAGAAGAAGAGCGGACTGGGTTGCGGGGTTTGCCTGATAATAGTGATAGTAGTAGTAGTAGTAGTAGTAGTAGTAGTAGTAATAGTAATAGTAGTAGTAGCAGCAGTAGTAGGGGTTTGTCGAGGTCGTCAGGGTGGGGGTCACCGTGTCAAGATGCGAGAGGATCCTCCTTCTGGCGCAAGGACACTTATCGACTTCCCGACCTCTCTCTTGTCCCCTTCCTCCGTCAGATCGTCCTTGCCGCCGAAAGTAATACACGCCCATATAGCTTTTTAGGGTGCCTTTTGAGGCCACGTGGTTCTATCTTGGCTTTCTCGTTGTTCACGCGATCAGATAGTTGACGACTTCCTTCGCTCATCCCGCGAATGTTTGCGAGACTTCGTCGTGTTGCTTCCCACAGGGAAAAAGACTTCCAAAGCGACGAATTCCAGGATTCTGTTAACGCTTTAAGACGCCCAAGTGAAATGAACGACGCGACTGTAAAGAAATTATTTCGCTGAATGCTGAATTATTTGACTGTGATATGTCATACTATTTCATACAGTTTATGTTACTTTTTCAAGTTCTAATATAAAAATATTTTATTTTTGCTTTAACCATATAGTTGTTTCCTTTGTGCAGTTACACAGTAAGAGAATACACTTTTACAATTATCCTAAAATATCTGAATTAAGAACTACTAATACTTTTTTCTTATCTATCCTATCATTACCATATTTAACAGCTTTTGTTTATTAATATTTCTTTGAAATTTTTTCCGTAATAATCTTTTTGTTGAAAGTTAGGCTGTTCTAGATCAAGAATATTAAGTTAAGTAAGCACTATCAATTTTGAAATGTTCTAATTTCTGAAGACCAATTAACGCCACATCTCTCGTAAGGGCTAAAAGGAATTTAAATAATAGCATAAAGCCAGGGACTGTAAACACTTCCGACGGTTTGGCGTGAACAGGGCTTAAAGTAACCCTTTTCAAGTGCTTATCTCCCGAGTCGACCACGGTGTGTTCGGCAATCGCTAATTGACCAAACGAGCTTGAACGCACTTCGCCGGCTGAAGGACCGGCACGAAGCGTACTGTTTGTGAACCATCGATTAGCGACGGTGCTTCGTGGTAAAGTCCAGGATACCCCGAGGACCACTGGTGAGCCTCTCGGGCCCTCGACATGTCAAAAGCGATCCCTCTCGACGACGTCAACCGAGCACCAAGGTCGTTCGAGCGAGTGCCCTCCGTTATTGCAGCCAGTAGCTGCACAATTTGCGGCCGTGCCCCAATAACGATGATACCCGATAGAAATAGGGCCGAGAGACAGCGATGATGCTCGTAAAAGTCAAATTACTTGGCTATTGATTATATCTGTGCTAATCGCGAAACTTGATTGAAGAGAATTGTTGTTATCATTGCACCGACTGGCGACAAGGAGGGACAAAGAATGGTAGCCTTGATCTTGGACCATGTTCAATTGAGTCGGTTGAGACAACATGTATCATTTATGTCATGTATATTATTTATAATCCAACGACGAGATTTATCAGCCTGGGAAATGCGATTGTTCGATTGTGGAGAAAACTTACGTCAAGTAGGATTACAGCGATTTAATGGCTTAATGTCGATTAAGCAAATGACAAGATAAAAGATCTTAATAAGCGAGATAGCGAGTGTAACTTCACGTCGGGCGATTTCTTAGTATTATTCTTCTCCGGCCTTTCTCGCGCAAGATGATACTTAAGTTTTATCCGCGGCGCGGGTGTAATTGCAGGCTACGCTCTCTTCCGCTTCTATGTAATTTTACAAAAGAGCTTTGACATGACCACATGGTTTCCCCACTACGTAATAACTCGGCAGATACAAATCTAACGAGCGGAGACTCATATCGAGGTACGGCGATTTAACGATAATCGTTAAACCTAACGTCGTTAATGGCCGCAAGCGGATCTTAAAATCCCCTTATTAACCACGTCGTTTTCAGAACGATATGTTTACGATGTTGTCACGACGTTGTCAGTCTCTTCATCCGCGCCACAAGGTGCTTGATCTACGCCGACGATGAATAAGAGTCAATTTGATGATATAGCCGCGATTGAACGCGCAAAGCAAAAGGCCACGCGAGAGTTAGATTGAACTCCGGAAAACGTGTAATTAACACCTGAACCCTCAAATGACAATCACTTGCGCTAATAAGGGAAATTGGGAGTCAGAAAGGCTAGATCTCTAAAGAAGATAATTCGTGTAATCACAGCATGAGAAGACGATTGCGTGAGAATATGATTTTCTAGCTGAGCACGGCGCACGTTGAATCACCGTCTGAGAGTTGTGCTAATGCAAACATCAGACGGATCGGCGAGCGAAATCGCTTGTCGTCGAATCACCGTCTCGGCGAGCAGCCGCGCGTCACTTTGCGTTTTACTAACGAGCGTGTAATGGGACATATTTCTTCCGCGCGAGTTCCCTCACCGTCATTTCCAATCAGCTGATAATAACGCTAACGGAAAAGAGAGAGAGAGGAGAGGAGTTCTCTTAAAATAGCGTTGCGCGTGTGCAACAAACTGTATCTTCTTACTTGGAACTGTAGGTAGGTTCGTACACTTCGCTATAAATGAGCGAGCATGGATGAAAGCGTGAAGGAGGGAAAGAGAAAGACAGAGAGAGGTCTATCCTCGTGCTCGTTACTTCGAGTTCGCGATCATAATGGCCCTTCTTGTTAAATTGAGCATCAGCCAAGTGATTTACGTTGATTGCTCGTCGCATCGCACACCCAGCTTCTCTTTCCCCTCTCTTTCTCTCTTGCTCTTCTCTTCCTTTATCTTTTTCTCTCTTTTTACTTCTCTCTCTCTCTCTCTCTCTCTCTCTCTCTCTCTCTCACCCTCCTCCTCACCTTGTACATCCGATGTCGATCGCTGATCTCGATCTCATCTACATGCTCGGGCAATGATCGATCTTCGCTTCGGCTTCAAGTGGAAAGAAGTGCCTGGGGCACGGCCCTTACGTGTTCCCCTTTTCTACCCTCGTCATCCGACGCTCTTCTCTTTGTGAAAAAAGGGCCTTACCTCCTTCGATAATAAATTGCTTCTAAGCTTGCACGAATAAACGTAGCTGAAAGAGAAGAAATTACACTTAGCAGCAAACAATCAGGGATGATGGCACTTAAAATTGGCGATGTTAGATTGCACGTGTGTCATGCAAAAAATCACATCCGACTAATTTTGTAATGTGATATAATTTGGTAAAAAGCAGCGTGGTTATTGTCACATGTTTCACATTGTACTGCACATACGTACGCATTGCCCATTTCCATTTAGAGTTGAGAGAAATTAGGCAGATTGGTACAAAACGCTCGACACATATAACAAATTCGTGCGACACAAGCTCGCAAAGCGCAAAGTGTGACGGATGCAAGCTAACATGCGCTCGATAATTTTTTAAGAATCATCGGTCGACCTGACGACGACAGGACGGGAAAAGTCAAATGAACCGGTGGCTCTTCTTTGTAGTCGGTCGCGTTCTATGGAGATGCCTAAGCCGGCATAACCGACGACCCCCTGCGAAGAATGTTCGGCCTTCAAAAACAGAGAAGGAACGCGGCCGGCGGTGGCGCATGGTTCATAGTGGGCCATTTAACGGTCTTTGCGAAATTGAGTCATCACGCGGTTCCCCTGGAATCTCGAATATTTTCCTCCCGATGCTTCAGCTTCTCCGTACCACTTCTCCTCCCCTTCGGGCTCCTCATCGTGCCCCTTTCCACAGACTCCTGCACGGCTTTCCCCCCTTCCCGCTTGCGTTACCGTATGACGCAGGCGAGCACATCTCTCGCGGATCCTCTCAGCCTCCATCAGGATCTCGCGCGGTTCCCTGCGGAGGAACCGCAGCGGATACGAGCGAATTTCCTAAACGAATCTCCACGGCAGAGAAAACGCAAGTTTGGTCGCTCACACGAGACGTCGCTCGAATTCTTGCATTCGCGCATTTTGCGCGCGCAATTTCCGCAGCGGATATGTATGAGAATGTAAAACGTTAAGATGCATTCCCCGTTATAGAATTAGGCCTTAATTTTATGCGTCAGGTCTACTTGATTGAGCTTCTCAATCAAGCTTCGTTCAAACGAAGAATAGATATTATCGCACTTTATCATGTACTTAAAGATTTGTTATCGATATCTTTTTTAATTTATGATTCTTGAGATCTCGAGATATTAATACTTACTATGCAGGTCTGTGTCATACAACGTCGACACAAATGAAATGTTAGAATTTTTTGCAACTTTTACACCACTATTTTTAGCTTCGCAGTAATCGTTACGGCCACAATCTACCGTGTCGTGAGAATAAATAAGTAAGAGGACATTGATTTGTGTGCACCTATATCAGAAACAATGTCCGTACACACTCGACGGACTTATAGGGCAGGGACGGGGGATAATATTCATCGCCGTCGTTGTTCGCAGCGCCCCGGAGGAAGACGAATGCTCGTAATTTACGTCACGATTTGCAATGCAAAAAAGAACGGCGAATGGAAATTCGGTTGTCGTTTCATTTCGCCCCCGTGTTTGTCCTCGACATATTGCGTCGCTCCGTCGCTCGGGTAACGATGAATCATTTAGCGAGCCGTGTTTCACCACCGCCGACTCTTAATCGAGTCTTTCCGCAGGAAGCAAGACGGTAATCTCTCTCCGTCGACGAAACTTTCCACGAAACTTAGGGATTTATCGGGGAAATAATTTATTTGCCCTACGGCGAGAGCGGTTGTGTCGCGTCGTGCCGAGACACTTGCGATTTTCCACCCCTTCTGTTCTTCTTGCCGAAGCACTCTGATAATCGATGCGAAGCCGCAATTAATCCCGCGGACATTTAAGAGAAAATTATTTAATCTAACGTCTTTAAAAATTTCCGTTAAAATCTAATGTCTCGTAAAATTTCTGTTAAAAAAAGGTTATTCGAATATTATTCGCTCTTCTAATAATGTCATTCTGATTTACATGTGATATCGAATTTCCATCAATCCAATCGTAACTTTACATTTAATGTCAACGATGTAAAATTTTTAATCGAAAGTGTTTCTTTAGAAATGAAATATCATTCGCATTATGATTGACGTGTGATTTCCAAGTTATAGCTTCCCATGCTATCGTTAGAATTCTAGACGTCCAGCGAGATTTACCCATTGGGAACGTAGTGCCTCGGCGTGATTCTGCTTACGTACACAGTTAAACGTTATTTCAATTACGACACGTTTGATGTCGTCTGGCGCCGGTTTTATGGTCACCGTCAACCGTAAAACCTTAACGGCTGTGAAATCTAAGCGGCGATAAGGTGGCGCGTAGAGCCCCGTTTACACGGTCCAATCGGTCGGAAATCAATTCATCGACGAGGAAGGTCCCCGTGCGCATGGCTGCGATGACGATGACGACGACGACTCCTTTGTTTTGTCGAACAGTTACGTTGCATTTGTCATTGCATATTGACCGTTCAACGGCATACGTGCCATGGTAGCGGCTAATGTAATGGCAATCTCGCGAATAAACTCCGATGGAAGAAAAACTGTTAAGGAAGAGACCCTCCTCTGACTCTCCTTTCTCAAAGAAGACTCTGCTGAGTACGCGTAAGAATGGAATTAATGAAGTTTGAAGTAAACAGCAAATTTAAAAATAGTACTCTGGTTGCGTAAAAAAATCTCGCGATATTACCTCCCTTTAAGAATACAAATACAGGATTAATTAAAGTCGATGCAAACATATAAGTTTGTTCAGTTGCAATGATATTTTATTTCGTAAAAGCTAAGCAGTTAAAATTCGACCTGCTGTCTTCATAAATTTACGTTACGAATTCTGCTTACGAAGAACAAATTGTGAAATTAAAAAAATTAATTCTTTCGTACTCCACGCCAATAGTTTACGATCGCTCTAGTTTGATACTACGTTTTCCGTAGCTACCGCCAACGCACATGGACCATAGAAAAACGAAACATTTCATTTTACCTCCCTCTTTAATTTTACCTTACGCGCATTGTGTGCGCGGTACATTGTTGCATAAAAAAATGGAATGGACCGCGCAAATGGAATATTCGTGTTGTTAAATCCCGGCGTGCAGGCCGTTGGGTTTTCATCCGGACGCAATGAAACCTGAATACGTCCCTGCGCACTCACATATCGATTCCCTCCGTTCTTTTCACCATTTTGAAATCGGTCGTTTCTCGTTATCGGCAGTTCCGAGAGCGGTTTATATTCGCGTGTAACCGCGCGAATCCGACGAAAGCGCCCGGTCTTTCGCGGGGATATTTCTTTCTTCCGTTTCTTTTCTGTTCCGCTTTCCGCACGCTTTTCGACTTATTACGATTTATTACGGTCTACGTCACGAGTTACGCGTAATCTCGGAGTATCTTCCTGGAATTCTTTCAATAAATCTTTCTGGACTTGGTCGAATCTGGCTAAATCTTACCGAACCTTGTCGACGGGGTTTGACGTTAAGCGAGGTCCAGTGAGGTCCGATGTGATCTGGCAAAGTCCGGTAAAGTCTGGCGAAGTCCTGAAATATTTGACAAAGCCAAATTACATCCTACAAGCTCAGGCGAAGGTTGGAAAAAGTCATTTGACGTTTTACGATGCCGTTGCATATACACTTTTACGTATATATCTACGCTTAGTAAGATTTATGACGAGCGCGCTTTATCACTCACTAAATTTGACCGCGGAATAGTTTTTTTAGCACAATTTCATAAATCAAAGCTTTCTGTGATACCATCTAGCAATCTATCTGTCACCGGATGAACCGTGTATGTAGCTATGGCACACCTAAATATTTACTCTATAAAATTATTCCTTATCGCGTAGATTTTTGCGATCAAAAGACTGTAAAAATCAATATTTTTATAAATGTTGATGTATGCTTGATTTCTTAAATACAATATAATATTACAAATTTACATGTCATTATTGCTTATTATATCACAAGAAATGATAATGGAAAAGTTATTAATCGGAACTCAATTTTATACAATCTATTCTTCTGATAGCGATCGCGATCATGCATTTTTGTATTTACGCGAAAACTACAGAAGCTGCATTTAAATTGATGTGACATTTTTAATTGCGATAATGAAACTTGGGTAAGAATCACGATAAACGATAGCGAAATCCGATGAGGCAAACTGTGCCACAAACTCAATCTAGTTTAAAATGCAAACACTTAAATTAAATACGCCGATGATTGGCTCTACCATAAAGCGCATTTTATCTGGCGCTTCTGCGAGGCAACTCTCAAAGCCTATTTCGAGCGGCTGCTCGAGGGTTTGTTTGAATCAGCCCGGTCTGCTTCTCGTCAATTCTAGAAGGAATTCCCGCATCCGAGACTCGCGAGAATGCAATCTTCGTCACGGAGCTTTCATTTCCCAGGACCGATCCTGACGCTTCTGCGGATTCCGCGATTGTTTGTTTCCATTCCCGGCGAGGAAATCAGAATTTATTGAAGCGTTCAGATTTTTCGTGAAACGACTCGGAAGAATGGAAAACAGACAGCGAGAGAGATACGAGCTTGAAGGAGAGCCTGAAGAAGGCCAGATAGCATATGTAGAGTTCTGCGAAGGCTCACTTAGCCTCATGACTCCTTGATCATCGTTAATTATAGTGGATCAGATTTTTCATTAAACATCTCGAGTTGTCGTGCCGCTCTCTAAAGCACGATACACAAATAATCATGTGTTAATCCAAAAGATTGCTAGAAGAAACGTACGTCGAAATAATTTTTGGTTGTTCGAAATTGCATTATCTGGTGGTAGTTTGGCTTCTTTTACAGGCGAATATCACGATTAACTCTCGCGTAATTTGTTTTATTAACAACGTCGACCGATCGTTCGACCGATAAAGTACCCCAATCTGTATGCACATAATTCGTCATGTTGCAGGTCGGAACGAGCTGATCGCCCGTTATATCAAATTGAGGACCGGTAAGACGAGAACGCGAAAGCAAGTCTCGTCGCATATACAAGTTCTCGCGAGAAGAAAACTTCGGGAGATACAGGCAAAACTCAAAGTGGTAAGTATGTTCTATTTAAGCTATTCAGCCATTCTGTGTTCTCTCCCTTTTTCTCTCTCTCAACATTTTTTGATGTCGCGTCGAGTCTACCTGCCTGCATCACGATCAAATCTCTTGCCTTTCTCTTGAAAGGAATAATTATGGTCTTTTTCTCCCTTCTTTTTTTATCGATAAATCATTCGATTTTCGTTATCTTGCAAATGCAATGTGCCGTGACTAAATAAATCGTAACGAAATAAATCGCGTGCGGCAACGATGGTTCAGCCGTGACGCGTTGTTATCATAATGAAATGCGAAACAAACGCGGTTTTGCGATTATTTATTTAACGGTATTACGATATATAATTGATGACATGTTGCGTCGTTTGATAATATGCTGAATAAAATATCGTACGTTACGCGTAAACGCGATACTCGGGCACGTCGAATTGATATTTGAATCTGCCGACAGATTTTTATTTCCCTCTGAAGCATAGCTGATACACTGGAACCTCGATTATTTGAATTTATCAAGCGATACGATGCTCGAATAATCAAACAGTTACATTTTAAATGTTTATTACACGACATTTCAATAATAAAATAAAACGAAAAACTCCGCTAAAAGATAACGATCGACAGGTCATTAATACGTCCACTTTCGAAATCGGATATTTTCACGAAAATTTCAAAAATGGAACAAACATATGATAAAAAAAGAATATAAAGAGGGAAATGTCCCATTTTCTTGTGAAATCGCAAGAAATTGTGACTTCTGACCGTGAGGACAAGCGGGCGTGCTGCTCTCAAGAGTTCTGCGTGCAAAATATTTGTACCGTTGCATACGCGCGATCTTTTATCAACAATCGAACATTCGGCCGCTGGGATAAATCGAGGTTCCGATGTAATTCACGTTTCGCCGAATCCTACTATCGTGCACGGTAGTAACGCAGTAATATTAAATCGCGGTAGGCGATGTGCGAGCATTAGCGGGCGATGGCCGTTGCAGAATCATTTTCGACGAGTGGGAGGGACACGCATATCGAGAGGAGAGCATTGCCACGGGATAAATCACGCGTAAAAATGAACCCAGCCCGTTTAATCAACAGCTGAATTATTAAAGCGATTCGCGAACAATTGCGCGCCGGTTAATAAATCAAAGCACGGCGGTGCGATCGGTTGTGCCTCCATTTCGCCGATGGGCGGTGAAATAGCGGGAAACAGAAGGTACGAAAGAGAAGAGAGAGAGAGAGATGAAGAGAGAGGAGGGAAATAAAGAGTATTGTTTATACAGGATCGGCCAATATTCGGAATAGAAAAGAGTGGAAAAACAAGCCAAGCGTGTAAATTAACCGTGCGCTTGCATGCAGCACTCCGGTAAAACTCTCATTCGAAAGAAAAAAAAAACTTTCATTTAATCGGTGACGATAAACCGAGATTTTTTTCGGACATTCCGCGAAATTTAGAGACGCGACTGCCAAATAATTGAATCGTTAAATGCAATTTATCAGTAACGTTTATCGAACTCCGACTGATTGTTAGATTTAATTAGTTAATCGTTACGTAAACATATTATATTTGCTTCTTCGTTATTGACGTAATTAGCAGAATTCACTGAAACGTTCAGCGATTTACGCAAAACTCGCGTAATGTAATCGAAATTGTTTTTTAAAACTTTTAAGACAAACGAAGGAAGATCGAGACAATACTTTTTTTCCGATCTCATGTTCATTTGTTATTTAATTTCAAGTGGACTTTAATGGGGATTTCATAAGTGATTATACCATTGTAACAATCATCCAACATCTTTATAATTCGTATTCTTCTAGGAAAGATTGTCGGATTTAAATAACAAATGCTTGAACGTTTTATATACAGTTTTGCTCGAGTATATGTATCCAACACTTTGTTTTGTTCGCCCGTTATCATATTTTTATATCTCATTGTGCGCCTCGACTCTTGGATCCCTCGGAGAGTTCAGAAAAACGCCGGCGTTCCTCGAGCAATTTTAATTACGTTCGCTCGCGCGCGCGTGACGCTCGCGTAATAAGATGTCGTCTGTTTCCGCAGCCGCGGTTCCACCCCACAGTGCCATTTATGAAATACTTGCGTTTCCGTTTTTAAGCACGGTCAGCCGCAGCTGCAGGGACTGCAACTGCAGTGGCCACATACCGCGGACATTATTCAGGAAAGTAACGGGCGTGGGTGGTAGGCTCCACGGTCCACCGTGACGTAATTTTCTGGTTTCCGCGTTTCGGGAAGGGTGAGCGTCGCGCCGTATCCTTGCTTGTTGCTCGACGCGGGTAGGTTCGCTTAACCCCTGGCCGCGCGATTTATTCGACCAGCGAGAGAAAGAATTTCACGAGCGGCATTCGTGTCTCGCGACACTACCGCCTTGTGTGAATTTAGTTGGTTGGTATCCGTATCTCTCGTGTACTGTAACGAGACACATTGATTTAAACGAAATATTGTGCATTTTGGTAAAAAAGATAATTAAATCTGATTCGATAAGTATTAAAGATAAAGGATCCAGATAAGCTCTCTCATAAAATCTGATTTCAATCAGTTTTAATAACGGATTTGATTTAATATGACAGAATGATAGTTCCCGTACTTTAATCCCCTTTTTCCTGCGTAATTCATTATTTTTCCTGACGGTAACGATACGCGTATCGCGTTTTCCCCGCGGATTTGATTTAACTTGTATGTTGATGAATTTTGCGCACACCGCTCATCAAACACGAGGTTACATCGACTATCACGGTCTATCGAGATCGCCCCGTCGTTTTATCTATTTTGGAAATAATTGCACCGGGCATTACGGCGTAATTAATTGTTGCGGTGTAAACGTACTCCCGATAACGGGGCAGTAGGCGGCGGGGGTTGTAGCGCGGCAGCGGGGAATCGCGGGAGGTGCCCAAAAACGGGCGAGCGGCGTTTCAGAATGTCGATAAACATGTCCAACCCGTTACCCGCCCAATCCTCTGCATTCCTGGCGTGTATTTGAGAGATGAAGGGCGAGCGAGCGAGCGCGAGAGAGAGAGAGAGAGAGAGAGAGGAATGATGAGGAAGAAGAGGATAGAAGGGAGAGGAAAAGGGAGAAACAGAGAGCAGCGGTAGCATGGGATGGAGGGTGGAAATTAAAAAAAGCGACACGGACTGCACCCTCTCAATTAACCGAATTGATTTTCCGCTGCAAATTCAGCGCGCGCCCCGCACAACGTGAACAACGGCCCGCGCGCAGCGAAATGGACTTTTCGCGGGTAATCGATGTCGTCCGACATTCATAAAAAATTGCATTCTATCCAGCAAAATTCGCACACGCGGCCGGAAACCGTTTCGCCAATCGAATCGACCTTACCGCGCCCGGTTAATCCACCGATGCGTTCTGATTCTGATTCCTGCGTCGACGTATGAGAAATATTTTATTTCATAAAAAGAGGAAAAAAAAGAAAAAAAGAAGAGAGACATCGAATTTCTCCATCGAAAGAACATCCGTTTGCCTTAACGAACCGGCAACTTGTCAGCGAAAGTGTAGGGCGGTCCTAGCAACGTGCACCACGTATTCACTAATTGCAAAGCGCGTTATCGCACTTGCTTCCGTTAATTGCCTTCGTCGTGAGACGAGTCTGGTTACATCGGTTTACGCGCTAGAAACACTTGCGAAAAAAGGTGATCGTGTGCGCTTTTTAATAAGGTCTCGCGTACGTTCCGATATCGACTGTCACTTACCCGGTGCAACGTCGTGTTATCAGCATTGTATCTTCCGATTGCGTTAATTAAACAACGTCTTATAATTATTCCATAATTGGTTTGGGGCACTAAGTGCTGACAATTGGCACGATGGTAAGGATCACGTGCTAATTAAACTCAATGAGATTTAGCGTCCGATCTGTCCCTTTTCACCGTCAGTAATTGCTCTCGCTCCTCGTCAATTCATTTTCGCAGCGTGCTCTTACTTGGACATATTTATGTTAAACTGTGAATCTTGTGATGTCAGTTTCTAAACTGAAGATATAGAATATCTACCGGTAAATATCCCAACTTTGAAATGTCACAAAATTCAAATCGAAATTGAATTAAATTTCTTTCGAAGCGAGATTTGCACGGAATCATCATTCGCGCTCATGCGAAATCAAATTTTATTATTCACTTGCAAGCCTAAGGTTCAATTTGCCACGGATTTTCAATTCCTTCTAGTCGGACAGTGTTTCCACATTAGAGATGCGCTGTCGACGATGCGTGCACGCCAACGATTTCGTTAAGCAAAATTCACCTGCAAATTGATCGAAAAATCTATAGGTAATAGGAACGTCGGCAGCTCTCCGGGATACACCTCGCGTATATTTCGACGCAAACATGCGAGGGACGTAAACAACGTCAGCGGGGGGAGAGAGGTACAAAATGTAACTCGTGATTTTCGGTCGCGCCGTCGACTAAATTCTTTATTGCTCGCATCGTTATGCGGCGGACGGCGCTTCATTCCGGTCGACCGGCACTCGTAGTGACTCCTCCATTACGAATTTATGAACGAAATTGAAAATCCCCGTGCTCGAGGGGACGCGATGAGAGAACGAGAGAGAGAGAGAGGGACGATGAGGCGCACGGGGATGAATCGGTGCGGGGATGATGGTGGTGTGGCGGGCACGGCAATTTTCCGAACGTCACGGCAACGAACCACCTCTCGTTCGCCTCGTCAGCGATTTTCGGTTGGGCGCTGATTAAAACGACGGCTTTCCGATAAAAGCGCGCCGAATTCCCGCGAATTTCTGTTGCAACCGGACCCGCCACCGCCGCCACTGCCGCTGCCGTTGTTTCTGCAATCAACTGCATTGCGCGATCGCGATCAATTTCATCGCGTGCGGTGCGGCATGCGATGGATGAGAACGACGAAAAAAAAAACATAAAAAAAAGAACTGAAAAAGTGAAAAAAGGAACGTTGGTAATCGCGCGTCCGGGAGCGACAAATTGATTCACATCATTGAGAATGTTACGAATTTATCCGCCGACTGTTGATTGATATCGCGAGTTCCGGATGTCGTGAATTCCTCGCTTTTTTTCCGATTCACACACATCGTGCTTGTCCTTTCACGAAGTGGACGAGCGCAGTTAAAAAAGAACAGCGCATCGATAGTCATCGAAAACGCTGTTAAACGCTGGTAAACCTAGGTATGAATTCATTCCTATATTTTATCCGATTCTTTGCATTGAATCTTAATTACTCATTATTTTATTACGTGTTCAGCAAGTTATTTTATAAGAAATGTAGCTCACAGACACACATCTTTACTGATTCGAGATTGGCTTGTCTCTAATTGACTTATTAAGGCACCGGAATAGTTCTCGTTTATAAATAGCTTGAAAATAACTTTTTAAAACATTTTCATAAACTGTACTTTCGCCGTGTTTTAATGTATACATTCGCAATTGACAACAAAACTATTTCCACATGAAGAAATTGCCTCGGTTATCGTTGAAACAATTTCGATAGAGAAATCAATCTTAAACATTCATTAAAATAAAATTCATTTTCGGGAATTTCCGGTGCAAAAGCTTAAAGTTGAGAAGCAGGATCAGAATCTCGGTGAGAATGACGTTTTATGAGACACAATATAATAGGTCTGAAAATTTGTTAGGATCATGCCGCCAAGGAGAAGGCGCTCCAGACTATGTCGAGCATGTCGAGCGCCCAGATAGTATCAGCTGGAAGTGCGATACACAACAAGATGCCCCCCGCCCTCGTGGGGCCCCTTGCCCTTCATGCTTCCCCCCCGGTCTCCTATCCCGGAGCGGTAAGTCCTGATTTCGGAGGAGGTACCCCTGAAAGCATTTTTTTTATCGGCCTTTTTCTTCTAAATAGCCACGAGCTTTGGGGTGAGACGACGAGACGCCGCGAAGATGCGGATTAATTGAATTAGTCGTGTATATATTGATATGAGAGCAACTTTGGTCTCTTACGATGCTATAATTATAGCTGTATGAACTTTTCAATCAAATTTTCATCTTGACCGATTTTCACACATCGAGAAGATGAGAATTAGATCATGTTATGTATTCGATATTATCATCAAAATCAATTTGATGCGAATATCCGTTTATGGAGCACAAAGCACACTATTGCAATTTTGGAATATTTAATTTTTAGAAAAAATAAAACTTTTTGTGGATAAAATAGAACCAGATTTAGCGGTGAAAAATCTAATGCAGGGGAATGACAGATACCGTCTGTTCAGGCAGAAACACTCGCGAAGAGAGAAAAATGAAAGAGTAATTCGCTTTATGATATTAGTAACTAATAAATTATTCATTTTTTAAACATAGAAGTATACAGTGTTCTCGTTTATATGATACGACCTATTTACCATGTCAAATGCGATTAAAACCGCGAGCCTCGCAGCAAAGGCATAGAGTCTCGTCGTCTTTGATGAAGATGCAAATTTTATTTTTGTTATTATATACTGCCGGTTTGGCCTTTTCTTTTCACGTTCGTAACTGTTCCTAACCGCTTCGCCCGATAACCGCTAATCCGCCTGTCAAAGGTAATCGCTACCGTGTGGTTTGACGACTGACCCAAAAAATTTTTGTAACTCGCGAGAGTTTGACATAACACTATATAATTAAAACGTCATACTAGAAAGATTATAGCCGAATAACTTAACAATTTTGCACTTACAAGCAAAACGTGCGTTCACATTTAATAAACTGTTTCATCTCGAAAAAAGATATTCAGCATCGGTGTATATATACATATATGTATATCTAGCCGTTGGAGCGCGTGAACTTGACGCAAAATACTACCGTCTTTCTTGATATATATCAAATAAAATTGTATGTTATAAAATTTTTTATTAAATAAATCAGAATGCATGTGATACTTGTACAATACATGTGTAGAAATGCGGATATTATCTCTTTTGAACTTCGAAATTTTTTTTCTAATTTCAATTAAATGGATTTAATTGAAGAGAATAATATTAAAATGAAAAAAAATAATACTAATATCGATATAATGTTGGCGGTAAATAGCTTTCTCCTTGTTTTCTTAATGTTAGATTATATTTTCGCTTTTTCGTTATCGTGTTTTGTTTTTTCATGCTGTTTTGCCGCATCCGATTAAGATTAGAGCAATAGTGAAAGAAACAACGGAAGGAAGATGTTTTAATTGTTGAAATTGTTTTCTCTTCATCACGCGAAGCTTTAAAGACTAACACCTTCCCTCACAAAAGTGAAATCCCCCTGCTCTCTGCTGCTACGTCGTCCCTGGGGAGCCCTTGTTGTGTATTGTTGAATTTGTCCATCGGCTCTATTTTGTAAAAATGTGTCACTATGGATATATTACACGTACATACAACACATACAAGGGTTTACACACGTATACATACTTTGAACGTTTTTGTATAACGAAAAGCGTTCTTGTGGCTATGTCAAACTATCTTACTCTTTATCTAACAATACGGGTTTACTAGTCTTTCGTTGTCGTTGCTATTGTTATTATTGTTACCGTTGTTGTTCTCTCTCACTTGTGTTCGTTCGTTTCTACTTCTCGTTTTTCGCCCGAAGGCTCGATGGCTTACGGAAGACAGAGAAATCTTTTCCTTGATTCGCAAACATTTGTTTTCTTTTCTTTTTTTTTATTTTTTTTTAACGATACAGCTGAAGAGAATATAATGCCGCCGACTGTTCAGCAGAAGATCGAAAATGTAGGTTTGCTTTTTCTTTCAATGTACATTGTACTATACGACGTTAGAAACGAGAGATCTGACTTTTGCATATTTTACACGTTTATCGCGCATCGTAAGTAGGCGAAAGCTAAAAACGCTAATTTATTCCGATGTGTATAAAATGCGCAATATATCGATGTATTGCACAAAGAAAAAAAACACTCTATTCAGTCGCTCGTTTCTGACATTTTAATTCGATCCGGCTATAACGAGAAATCAAGGAGAAATTGATAAATGAATAAATTGTAAATCGTGATATATTTTCAGCAATTTTGGCAGCCAGGCCTGCAACCGGGAACGTCCCAAGATGTGAAACCGTTCCCTCAGCCTGCCTACACTGGGAAACCGGCGACAGCGGTCTCGAGCGGGGACATAGTCCAGGCGCAGCCTCCGCCACCATGGGAAGGACGCGCCATCGCGACCCACAAGCTCAGGCTCGTCGAGTTCTCGGCCTACATGGAGCAGCAAAGAGATCAGGACAATGTAAGTAACGCCGAGATGAGATGTATATAATAATTTATTAATTAAGATATTAATTAATTCTGGAGGATGATTAAGATTAATTTTTGACAAAGTATGCAAAATAGTTGTGCATGAAACAACACAAGTCTGAACTAATGTGAAACATGGACATAAAATCTGACATTAATTTCTCTTTGTTTCAGTACCAAAAACACTTGTTCGTCCATATAGGAGGTTCCGCAACTTATGCGGACCCTCTACTGGAAGCGGTCGACGTCAGGCAGATATACGACAAATTCCCGGAAAAGAAGGGCGGTCTCAAAGAATTGTACGACAAGGGACCGCAAGCAGCTTTCTTCCTTGTTAAGTTCTGGGCTGATCTCAATACCAACATCCAAGATGAAGCTGGAGCTTTCTACGGCGTCACGAGCCAGTGAGCAATACCTTTCTCGATTACGTAACATTTAACGTGACACCACGCATTGTACATTGCATTTTTGTCACGCGACAGGTATGAGAGCAACGAGAACATGACGATAACGTGTTCGACGAAAGTGTGCTCCTTCGGAAAGCAAGTGGTGGAGAAGGTGGAGACGGAGTACGCCAGGTTCGAAAATGGCAGGTTCGTTTACCGCATCAGCCGTTCGCCCATGTGCGAGTACATGATCAATTTCATCCACAAACTGAAGCACCTGCCAGAGAAGTACATGATGAACAGCGTTCTCGAGAACTTCACCATCCTCCAGGTATGTTAACGATACTAATCTATACTAATCGATATCGATACAACTCCGTATAAATATACGCGGAGGATTAATGAATCCTCAAACAGATATTTTAGTAATCCTTCCAGAGAACCAAATAACTCTTACGTAGAACGCAGAATAAAGAGTGTCTTAAAACGAATGTTGCTGACTCGATTTGTTCTTCTTGTCCTCAGGTTGTCACGAACAGGGATACGCAGGAGACATTATTGTGCACGGCATATGTGTTCGAGGTATCGACATCCGAACACGGTGCTCAGCATCACATATACAGATTGGTCCAAGACTAGCCTGCTTGAACCTGCTCGCCATGCAACCATCCACCCCCATCAGTGCCTACCATCTCAAAAATCATCCGTACACGTATTACACATATACATGGGATTACATTACAAAGCAAACACACACACACACACACACACAGACGCGTCTGTGTGTAACATGCGTGCGTGATAAGATATATACAGACACGTGCGTCGCATAAGATATATACAGAAGAGTAAACAACGCTTACACTTATACAGAAATATTTTCGCGTCCATAGTTAGGTGAGTTTCGATGGAAAATATTCGATCGACGATGTTGAGATTACGCTATTAAAGAATGTAAATATCGGGTAAATAATGAATGTTGTAAATCTTCGATCCAACGAGACGAGAAATTCAAAGTATTGTATAATAAATATCATAAATGCTTCAACAGGTCTGATTTTTATTATCTCGAGCATATTTCTGTGACACCGTAAGATAAATTTGCGTGAAACGCGAACGTTTTCCGTGAAACTCCTTAAACAGGACTTTACACACATGCGTACACATACGATCAAGTACTGGCCCGCCCGAGCCTGAGTTTGATTCAAAGTTTATACTTTTAATAATTTATTTCTGTAACAAGTTTTGACCTACTATAGAGAAAATTCTTGCACGTGCGCTGAGCGACGTTCTTAAGATATCGCGTGCACGCAATTGTAAATTTTATAGTAAAATAGATGTAATCACATATATATATATATATATTTTATGATCGTAATTATTATCCACTTAATCGGCGAGCTCGTCGAGATTTTAACAAGGAAGATACAATAAATTAAGTTAAAATTGACAATAAATCTTGGTGTAAAAGTGTGCGCCAAAAAAGAGAAAGGAAAAAAGAGAAAGAAACGAAGAAACAGACTCTGACCTCGGAAAGGCATGGTACCCCAAAATACATGATTTAGTATTATAGTTTTATTATTAAACTAGAAGATAAAAAACCGACGAGAGACATCCACTCACAGATATACATATATATTACGTATAAGAGTATATATGTTAAATATTAATGCAATGATTACGATTTACATTGTTATGAATGAACGTGTATAAAGTTATCTAAGTGACTTCTAAGTTTTAACGAAAAACGGAAGTTTGAGAGAAATATGCCATTATGACTTTTTAAGTATCGTGAATTACATTATTCATATTATATTTGTTTTTAATATTCAGAATTAAATCACAAAGAGAGAGAGAGCATCGCGTATCAGTATACGTTTCTTTAAGCTCTACTGTGGAACTGCTTTTCTTACTTGTATCACGCAAGCGTTTTTACCGCTGTGAGAATTTTCGCTGCAGCGATCGCTGATCTTCGACGCTAGCGGTCGCTAACAAAGAGAAGGATCACTTTTATACATTTTTAAGATGCGATCTTTTAAAGCACACTTACCGGATGTGCAAACCCACCCACTCTTATTAGGCAGCGACACTTTAGGTTTAGAGGGATGTGTTTGTATTCCTTATAATCGCCTTACTTTATATTCTAAGATCGTTTTCTATAGTTCTTACTGATCAATAATTTTTCTTATTTAGTGTACTTTGTTTGTTTTTATGTTTCTATTACACTTATACAGAGCAATGTATCAGATTATATTAATTATTGAATGATAAAGGAATAGGTCACCATCATGGGATATAGCTACGTGATAGAGTCTTACATTCTTCTTGAAATCAATTGAATCGACCTCGGGATTTTTTCAGAACTATATCGAGCTTCATTTTTTAAAAAATCAAGAATTTTACGGCGGCTTCCTTCAGTGCAAAACATTGATCCGACTTGTGCGTTGTACCATCGTATAATTTTGACGCTGCTTTGCGCATCTCCGCGAGTTAAAACTATTTTTCAGAGCGTTAACAAGTGGCCAGCGTCCCACTGCAAAAAACTAAAAAAAAGCGTTTCGTACTTAATAATTATAATTTACCTGTTTTTTTTGTGACACACATGGACCATGAAAAACGTGTATAGAGATCATCCATATACTCAATGACAATTCTTCTAAACGAGTAGAGGACCGCAATCAACTTTATTTAATCGCATCTCTCATATAGATTATTATGCGTAAATACATTAAAATTTTTTACTTTAGTTAATATTATTATTATCGTGTATTCTTACTTTAATTAATTTTTACGGAACAAGTGGCAATGTATTTTGATCTCTCTTTTAGTCAGAAATGTGTCGCTTTTTATTTGGGTTGAGAAGTAAATTTATTATGTGATTAGCTGGAGCAGGAAGAAATTTATATTTAATCGACATGCGGATGTGTTTATTTTTTTGAAAAAATGGCAGCTTTTTCGTATTTTTTACTTATTGTTACCGTTTTCTTTTTTCTTTTTAAGCTTAGTGCCCATTTGAGAGGAAACGAGTAAAATAAGAAAATAGGAGTAGATAGGAGAATGACTATCTATACTATCCGAGCAATAGCTCTATTTGTAACAAAAATTGTGTCGAAAAATGATGTCCGACAGTATTCCTCTCAAATGAACACTAGCCAATATGATTGTATCGTTTTTTTTTATTACTTATAATAGTGATATCTTCTGTCAATGTAAATTGTGATTTCGTAAAATCTCGCATGCATATCAAATTGGAATGGTAACCACGGTTATATATGTTACATATATTCTCGCGAATAATTCTTGCGCTATTTATATACATTTAAAGGACAAATTTTCGTTTCTTATTACTTATCATCATAATTATAATTACAACGCATAGTTATAATTACAAAATATGTAATGATTCCAGGATATTACGTTTCCTAACAAAAATGTGACGATATCTCGTGGTTACATATTTTAATAATGCGCGCGTTTTCCATAACTGTATGCAATACGTTTCAAATATACTCACAGAAATTTAGTTCACTCATATAAATCTTTCGTACCAGGATACAGAAGAGAGATGGATAGAGAACACAAAATTGAAAAAAAAGCAGCACCGACACTAATATTATTAACATTTACGCGTAATGATTTAAAAATAAGCGAATTACATTTGTAAGGAAAGATTATGAAAATATATATTTATCTATGTCTTCTGTGAAGATAGAAAAATAGTACTCTCTCACTCTATATTGATAATATTGGAAAACTCGAGGCCCGACAAAAAAAAGAATACAAAATACAGAAGTAGATTAAGAAAAAGAGGAAAAGAGACAACTCGCACTGTACACAATACATACGATATGATCGATCGATTGACTCAGATTTGTTAAATATCTTTGTACATATTTACACAAAGACCATGAGAAATCGTTCAAGTTCCAACAGCTACATTTTGGTAATAAGTTCTCCTGCGAGAAATAAAACTGTTTTGCTTGCAGCTCGTTACGAATACAGTTCCACACATTTTGAAATTGAAATTCAAACGTAAAAACTCTTCATTGATATTTTCATAGAGATCAACACCTTGATCTCTTACAGATGCAATACTCGAATAGGCGTTTATATACAATTTTTGTTAACGCGTTCTATTTTTGTTTATTGCGTTTATTTCGTTTATTAGTATCATGTGGCTAAACAGCATATGTGCATATAATAAACTACATTCATCGAGCTACATTCGAACTACATTCAAATTTATTGTGTTCCAGTTTATTTGTCTACCTTACGTGGTGATTTGTACTAAACACAAAATATATAAATGTCTTATTCTAAAAAATATATTTTCTTGTACTTAGTGTACATTGTCAGTAAATGTAACGAAAAAACAGAATACTTTTGATTACGTTTAGAAGCGTTCATTCGTTTCATTAAATTCGATTTTATCTCTATGAAAATGTCAATTGCAACAAATGCATAATCGCTCTGTTAATTGATACAAAATAACTCGTAAAAATTTGCACCCTCTTGAAATTCTATTTATTCATATCCTGGAACTGCCATATCAAAGAATTGAGCTTGTGATTGTAAAGATATGACTAAAAACTATTGATCACAGAAAAAAAGAAACAAGAGGATCTACCTGTGTATATTATCATTAATAAAACGAAATGAGGATCAAAGTAGTTGTTTTAACAAGTAAATGAAAATAAATGAAATGATATATCATTAAATTAGAGGTTTAAAAATATAATAGAACTCAGTATATGTACAGTATTTGAAAAACATGTTTATAATTTGTATGGAGAAAATAAATGATTGATATAAAAAAAAGAAGAGTATTTTTAATTTTTAATTATCTTTGTTGTCCTTGTTGCGTGTTTTATATTTCCATGTATTTTATCTATAAAAGATTCTTCTAATATTTAATATTTTTGAACATATTTACAATTACTTTCAATAATAAATATGATCTACAAGTATTCTGGCCATATAAACTCTTGATATTGTATATATTTATAATTAAAAAAAATATATATAAACAATCAATCTCATAATTGATAGACCACATTGTGTATATCTGTCTCCAATCAAAATTGTATTTATTCAGGTAACAATACACAAAATACAAATCTCCAAAATATTAACAAAAATATTAAATACTGTTTACGATATTATGTGCAACGCGTACAGACGTATTTTTTCCGTTATATCCACTTGATTTGCTCGCTCTTGTTGGACTTGGAGTCTGTTTGAATTTGTAACGTGAGTGCGGCGTACGGTTTGTCGCAATAGGGCGAATCTAACGGAGGATAATAGTGTCTGTAGCAGATGTACGTTAAGCAGTATCCTATCACTGACCCTACCAACACGTCTGAAACAGATTATGCATATTTGGTAAGATCGTAAATGGGATCCATTACTTCATTAAAGAAGAACGCTTACCCTGCCAATGGTGGTGATAATCACAGGTTCTGCTTAACGCAATGGTAAGAGCAATACAGAGTGGTAAAAAGAACGTGCACAATCTCCACGATTGTCCTTTTCCTGCCAAGCTGAATGTGTGTAACTTTCCAGCTAAGTACAAGGCAATAAAACCAAAACTGGCGAACGCAACTGGAAAGAAAAATTACTTATAAAAACATCACTTCGCCATGAATGCTTGTTAAAAATATTAATGCACAAACAAATCTATGTCTTTAAAGATGTGTCCGTTAATGTAACGTTTACGTACACGAGGAATGTCCGCTTGGGAATGACTTCCTTCCGTCTCTGATAGCAATCGGATCTCCAGTGCACTTAAATGCTGAATTCATTTGTCCATCTGGAAAACACCGCCAGAAGAAATCTGGTCTTGGACGACCTACAGATAAATTATGCGGATAAAATGAAATCATACACAAGTTAAATCATACAATACGGATTTATGTTACCTCAATACTTTAATTACATACCTACTATAAGTTTCAATATATCTGTAATAAGACCATTAAGTCCTAAGGCTAACGTCACAGATAATACTGACTGTTGAAGATCAACTTTGTCTTTATATATTATGAAAAAGAAACAGATAACAGCTACTGGTAACATAAATACAAGTGGCTGAAAAGATATTTCATTAAGCATCCACTGTCTTTAAAGTATATTCGATATATTATCAAAATTTATGACACACTGCGCAAATACCCATAATACTGTAGTTGGAACGAAAGAATCTGTTCTTGGATTTCTGTACAACCACAACTCATTTTCGTGAATTTTCCTTGTAAATGGTTCTGCACTCTCTAGCTCCCTAAACAGATATCAAAAAGTATTCATTTAATTTGACAAATAAAATATTCTTATGATAAAAAAACTTATTGACAATTTCAGATAGTATTTAAAAATAAATATGTAAATCTTTTATCCTTCAAACATGCAGTATACCGTGCCAACTATACTCTGTCTATTCTGTTAGTATAATTACTGATAGAAATTTATAAGTATCTGTTTTAAATAATGTATAATAATACAAATGGGATTGCTATTACTGTTATTACACAATAATGGATCTCTTATTCTGATGAATATCATTTAATAACATAGGGCACTTATCGTAACATATTGTTTTTATTCACATCTATTAAATGTCAACTTACACGAATAGCACGGCCAGAAAGACACGTAGCAGAACGTCAAACCAAAAGCCCACCGAAACCTGAAGTCCGCGTATGTTAGTCATCTCAATATATTATGCATTTAAACTAAAATCAGATCGCGCCGATCTATATAAAAAAGGCATAAAAATGTTAAACTTAAAAAATTCATCATGTAATAACACTAATAATGTGCCTCGCGTCACCGATTGGCACGTATGTACAGTATATAAATACAATTGAATCAAGTGCAGTAATGCAGCTCACCGGATTTTGTGTTGCTTAAAACAGAATGCGCATATACCAAATAAGGCGGTTCCTCGGTAATCTAATCGAACGTCTTTTTTTGTGTATGTACTTTCTTTTATTCTCTCTTTCTCAGCGCTATCTAAACAGTTTAAAAATAAAAACTTTATTCGTCAATGATTCGTATTAGTCGTATTACAAAAATATTGCAATGTCTAATCTGCCGTTGAGTCGTGCTACTCTGCTACTCACTTTTTTTAGCCAAAGACGGTATAACTAGAGCCACACAGCAACGCTAGGGAATAATAACTAAATGCACTAGATGGCCAATCAATAGCCATGTATAAAATGTCTCTGATAGATTACGAACTACGTTCATAGTGTTCACAGTCAAGACATCCTTCGATTGACGCGAAATAAGTACATACTTGCTGCATTATTCTTGAACTTGAGTAAATAATATCACGTTATTATAGCGTGATAAATTAAGAAACTCTCGTCGTGTGATGTGAAAGAAAGAAATATAGGTTAGTATATAGGTTAATTTTGATATCCTTTATTGCGATCTGATTTTTAATTTGCAGGCTATAAATACCTTAATAACGCATTAAAATTAATATAATTACTCATATTGCATGAATCCAAGGCATAAGATTATATCATCTTGTGAATTCTTGCCACGATATATGTCTATATGATTATGTAATGTTCATTCCAGGAAATATTATTCCCTGTTGTGAAAGTGTTTTGCAATATATACATTGCAACATCTGGATAAAACGCAGAAATATCAACTGCGCAGATATTTATCTCAGTGACTAGCAAATTCAATTGTGGAAATAAGAAAGTATAATGTTAACCTCTGTGTCTGCGACACCATCTACCTCTGTGAGCAGTTCTGGGCTACCAAGTCCAACCACTGATATAGTCGATGACAACTCAAATAGACTGACAGTTTACTTACAACAACTCTCTGGCAATTATGAAGTCGATATTGATATAATAGCCAAAGATCATTGTTACGCTCGACCATGGAATTGGAAACCAGAGAACATTTATGTGAAGCCAGTAAAGAAACTATTTTTCTCAAAGAACATTGCAACAAGGCAAGCTCATTAATATAAGCTTCATTATATCTGACTTGAGTTAAAATTAACATTATACCTACCTTAGTCAGTTAAATCTTTGTTTGAAAAAGTGATATGATAAAAATCTAGATACAAATTAAGTAAAACAATAAAACTGTTTTACAATGTTATTTTTTACATTATAGTGATAAACGTAGGAAGAATGAAGAGATCGAAGTGGAAGATGTTGACGGTGAACCATCATCACCACCTTTCGATTTAAATAGGACTCGACAATTAATGGACGAATTTCAACGTTTAGCAAGTTTCGCGCGACCCGAAGAAGAAGAGGATTGGGAGGAGAAGATGGATAAAACTTTATTTTCTCCAGTTCAGAATCGAATATTCACCAAAGTGACGCGGATACTAAACTCGGAGAGGCTTGCGAGATTAGCGAAGGCTAAAAGTGTAACGGAACCAATCTTTCGAAGAACATTTGTCGATATCGCGGCGAGACGATTTCGAGAAACATTAGCATCAACAGGATGGGATTGGAGACTGACTCAATGGTTGCACAATTTATTGTTTGAACATCTTCCTCAGGAATACCTGGCCATTTATCTAGATATTTTACAAGCTTTGAGACTAAAAATCCCACAGCTGATTGACAAAATGATCGCTATACAGCCAAATATCAGCGCTAAGGGGGGTTCCATAACATGGGAAACACTCGGATCACTCTTGAAACGATCTTGGGATCCGGTCGCGCCGAGTTTAAACGGGAATAGAGTCGTAAATATCGTAACTTGATCATTAATAGGGATTACAGTGTTAGAACAAGGACTAATGTAATCGATTGCAGAAGAAGTTGCCCGGAAATCCGATCTTAGTAGTAGTGTCATCCGGCGTCAGCTCAACCGTTTCTTCGCGTCACCATAAGTGGATCACTCAGTTGGGATCGTTAGGAATGGTCGCCACTGTACACACGCATTTGGGTTTGGCAGCTAACAGGATGACCATGATGGTGTGCATGGATCAACTGGTTCAAGCTACGAGAGCCAAGATACAAGACGTCAGGAGCGATTGTCCCGGTAGGCCAATCATTCTTGTAGGTTTTAACACCGGCGCAGCGCTTGCTTGTCAGGTAATCTTCTTTTCCTCATATCTTTTTATTCCTCCCATCTCATCCCATTGTTAACTCTTGTTTACTTATTACGCTACGCAGGTGGCACAGATGGAACACGTAACTGCCGTCATTTGCATTGGATTTCCTTTCGCAACGGTCGAAGGAAAACGGGGTACACCGGACGATACATTAATGGACATTCGTTGCCCTGTCATGTTTATTATCGGGCAGAACGCTACTCTTGTTAGGCCCGATGATTTAGAGGAGCTTCGCGAAAAGATGCTGGTCGAGACGAGTCTGGTGGTTGTGGGCACGGCCGACGATTACCTCAGGATATCCACATCGAAAAAGGTGCTCGAGGGCATCACGCAGAGTATGGTGGATAGATGTATATTGGATGAGATTGGTGACTTTGTTGGTAGCATTCTGTTGCAACCACATCCGTTACCGTTGAGACCAACGATGGCTAATTCTGACAAGAGTAAAAAGGAACTTCACAAACGAAGAAATTCGACCAGCAGTTCTGTAGAGAGTGAGCCCAATTCGCCAGTCACGAAGAAATCCCGACCGAACACACCAGTATCCTCTGGTGCACTGTCAGTTGGGGCAAACGCGACATCGACCTCCTCTCCCAAAATCGGTACATTCAGCACCCAATCGAGCCTAGTGCAAGTAAGCGGACAACACACGAATCACACACCCACTTTGAAACGGAAACGACAATCGAACAACCAGAAAAGTCAATTCACGGAGCACCTAAAGACCTCTAGACTTTCTGGACAGGTAATAATGAAATATAATTATATTACCATACCTATCTATAATGCAATCGATGAAATATTTATAACTATAATTTGAGTGAGTTATTAATGTACAACTTTGGAAAATATACGTGTACGTATAATATTGCGACACGTGATGAAACTGATGAAGAACATAAATTTTATTGCAGACAAATATTAATGCGGATAACGGTATAACACTCAACATCGGTACATTGGCGAGTCTGGCGCCGATAGGACCAATACGTTTAGCACCTACCACCGTAAATCAATCCATCAACACATCCTCCAAGACATCCAACACGTCCAAATCATCGATCATGCCCGTCAAGATACCGAAGATCGTCTCGACAAGCGTGCCACTGCAGAACGTTTCGAAGATGAAAACGATCGTATCTTCCAATAAGTCTTATTCGAACATAATCCCGAGTAATTATAGACACACGCAGGTCAACGTGCCTGATAAAAACGGAGATGCGAAATTAGTAAATGTTTTCACCGAGGGTGGAAATCAAATAAGAGTCACCACGACTCCCGGAGGTAAGACATTTATTTTACGCCTATAGCTATTAACATCGGTATCAGTTGTCAGTAGAAATTTCGACAATTTTATATTCTTTCTTTCAAATTAAATAGGAGGGAGCAGCAGTAGGCCTGTCGCGACAAGTGGCACATTGTCGAATCTATTACAGAATGGAAAGAACTCGATCTCGCTCGCAAGCGGTGTGTCCCCTGCCCGTGTATCATCCAGCTCCAGTATCCTATTAACGACCGGCAATGCGCCTGCGAGTAATGTAACACCATCAACATCAACTACTTCAAAAGGTAAATTGCTAATATCTAATCAATTATTAAACAATTTACCTTCCTGAAACGTAGTTAGTTGTTATTTGGTTGATCATCTATATGAGACTACGTAAAAGTCAAACGTACACATATATTACTACTGTAGTAGGCTTTTCTACTGTTAAAATATATACATATACCATTATATAATGTGGATGTAAAATTATATTATTTATTTATATACATTTTTTTCTGAAACATTGATTAATTCCTGTATGTATTTCAATAAGAGAAATACATCGCATAACAGTAAAAATTTCTAACTTATAGTACAGACTATTAATATATGAATTTCTATTAAACTCAAATTTATTGTGAATTTTCTCTCTTTAAAACCAAATTATCCTTCTCCTTAACTGCTTAGACTGCTTAACATTAATTTGATAGTAGATTTATTTTAATTTGTCAGCTCTTTCTCTTCTCTTATACGCATATTTCCTTTAATTTTATTCGCAATAGTAACAACAACACAGTCTATAACAATATCAACAACAAAGTAATCTAAAAGGAACATGCGCTTCTATAGTTTTCAATTTCATTACACACATTCATTACACGTTGTAATCTCTTTTGATAAAATAATGCAAATATACATATAAAAAGAATATAGGTGAAAAATTTTATCTCTGTCCAAGCGAAGCCTATTTCTTTCACCAATGTGAGAATGTACATAATGAATCTAAAATTACATAAAAAAATACACAAATACATAAATTTATAATTTATATTAGACATACATGTATATTAGATATTTGTATAGGCATATATTATGTCATGTCCTTATACGTTAATAACGCTTATGGATGAGCGTCATGCATAGGCATTTTAAGTACATATTGAAAAGGAATATTGTACATAATATCAGGTTGCTTTTTATTTTGTATTCAATAAATATTTTTTGTGACATAATTCGAATTTGTTTAATTCCCACAACCTTAATCCCATCCATTGAATAAAATAAAAAATTAATAAGTTTCTAATGCGAGCAGGTAATTGTTTAGAGGACATTTAATTAGCATCTATTTCCATCAGGTATTTTGTGGGCAATAATAAACACTTATTATTATAGCAATAGATTTTTTACTTCTAAGAATACTCGATATGAGGAAGTTCGTTTGATATTTACATAATTCAATAAGGTAATTTAAATTTCTTTGTCATTCTCAATATCAACAATTAAAATGTTTTTAATTATTTACTGAATTAATAAACTATTTTTAACACTAAAATATTAAATGCAGTTAAAATAAATATATTAGATAATTAAAATCCTAAAATCAGATATGAAAAACAGAATTATTTTATAATCATATATAAATGTGTATATTATACAGGATGTTGATGTGTAGTTGAGATTATATTTGAAATATTATTGCATGTTTATAATATTTGCAATAAGCATACGTATATCTTTCCAAGAAATTTAAGACAAATATACCTATATTTTATAGCAATGGAGGAGATAGGAGTAAGCAGCAGCTCTCACTTATTGGACATATCCAAGTCGGCGCATTCACGACAAGGAACTGCATCTGATAATGCAGCAATCGATAACTCCCATCATGATACGTCATGCAGTAACATAGTTATTGTTGAAAATTCTCTTCACAACAGAAGCGCGCCTTCGTCAGTGATAGTTCCGCTTAATAGCCAAAATCCCGGAAACATATTGCCGTTATCCAACAAGCTGAAGATCTCTCAAAAGTCAATGAAGGCAATGCCGAAAATCACGCTCAATGCCAACAATCTGCAGAGACTCCAAAAGGCAAAGTCACAGAACATCCAGAGAAAGAATGTCGTAAATGATCTGGATGATGATCTAGGGAATATACTAGACATACCGATAATATTTGCCAAAGACGACGACAACTTAAGCAGCATTGATAAGATACCAGTTGTAACTCAAGCGATGCCAACCAAGGAGCCTCAGGAAAGACCCAAGCTAAACAATACTACTAAGATAGTTCTTATAAGTAACAAACAAGATAACAAGTTGCAACAAACATCGAGTAAATCTGGAGCAGCTTCTAGTCAAGCCGTCATATGTCCCAATATACCTATACAGAATCTAAATCGGCTAGTAGTGCAATCGCAGAACAGCAATGTGCAAGCAAAGACCAGAGTCCGAGTGCCAATGGACAATCGGCCAGTGCAACCTGCTGTAAAGTACACCAAAATCATATTGGCAAAAAGGAAGGCACAACCGACTCCACGTAACGTCGAAAGGAACGAGCAGATAATTGCAGCGAGGACCTTGGCGGACGCACCCAAAATCTTGACTTTTGAAAAAGACGAAGACAGGTACGTGCAGACGCAGTCTTGCAAAATATCGACCAATTACGAGAATTCCTTTACGGATAACGCACTTGAGATCGAGGACGCTATTAAGACAAATATCATTGAGCGTAGCAAATACGTACCCGCACTTGCGACTCTTGACAATCACTCCAATATTTTGAGCGAGACGAATTTAAACAACAAAGAGGACGCAGATTTGTCTACTTTCGACATTACCAATGAAATGCAAATGTAGAATACACATGATTCCTTTATAAAAATTCATGACGTGCCGATAGCGTATTATGCGACGAGACACCTGCGAAATATATTATTTCAAAGTGTCAATATCTTTTATTATATTATATTAGTTATAATTTTTGACACAAGTATGTAATGTATTATTTATATTATTACATATTACTGTATTATTGTAACTAATATATTGATGCGTTAATTATTATATACATGTTAACATGACATACTGGTTTCTGAGCTTTAATAGTGATAATTAATATGTATTTTGTTAATTTTATTATAATAAAACTGCAATTTATCTCGAAATTCATGCATTACGTGTACATGCAAGCAAGAAAAGAACGCGTATATGTACCAAAAATATTTATTATTTATTTATTCAAATGCCTAATAAATTTTCTTCCATATAGGGGAGACAATTATTCATTCCTCAGTTCCTAGTAGAGTGTCCCCGTTTTGCGATGTAAACATCGTATATATCTTTTTGCTCAGTTCCGGACCGACTTTACGTACAGCCGTGAGAGGGCCGGCTGCTCTCCTAATCTGTTAAATAGCACAATTTTTCCATATTTGTCGATAGAACATTATTAAATAATAGGTTAAAGTGCAATTAAAATTTGCACACAAAAAGTTATGTAAAACATGTTACAATTTATATAAAAATATCGACCTTTGAGAATAGTTAATAAAATGAGAAATTGTATATAATAACATATCTAATATTAATATTTAATAATTTTACTATTTATTATATCATTATTATATTAATTAGCTGAGCTGTAAAAACCATAGTATTAAAGTAGCTGTGTAATAGTTATTACTTACTGGTATATCTTTCAATAGATTCATGCCTTTGTCAGGTGTACAACTTTTGTAAGCCTAGAAAAAAGAATATTACTTCTCATTATCACAAACAAAGTACATGTTGTCTTAACAATTCTCCGTCACACATACATCAATAAGCTGTGCTGGACTAGAATAAACTGTACATATTGCTTCTGCCGTTTCCAAACTGCTCAAGTTAAACTGGCACAACTGCTGCTGCCACAACCTTTTCAATCCATTTCCATCCTTGTCAACACACACAGTGTTCTTATTGTCTCCCATAATGTACCAGTCAAATTTATCTTTCTGATTTTCGCTCTTCTGTAATTTATATGGTATCTCCGAAATGGACTTTGTATATTGATATATCATTAAACTTAAATCCTGTGCGTTCTCGATCAATCTGTTGCTGCACTGGGCTACTATCTGAACTTTGGTTAGACACGTATCGAGCTGCTGCTTTGATATAATCGGGAAAGTGTCGAACTGCTGATTACCTTTACATCTCGTTCCTTTACTTCCTGGACTTTTATTCGATTTCCGTTTCTTCAGATACGCAAAATACTCCTCCATGCCAAAGATAACCAGAACTATTTTGTAGTTTGACATCAGAGCCTTCATGTTTGAGATAGATGAGCAGAAAGTATTTTCTGCTACATGTGTCACTGCCTCATGAATGCTCCAAACCACAATAACGTATTCCTGCATTTGTACATTTTTCTTTGTGCATATCTCATTGTCTTCGCCAATATAGTTCTCCTCTATGTTCCTTTGCCACGTAATGCTATTCGGAATCAATTCTTCGGTCATGTTAAACTTGATATTAGCGTTTCGTAATGTATTTTTTACTTCTTCTTGAAAAGTGAACGCATCGATACCTTGGTCAAGATTAACTTCTATGAACTTGAGACATTCCCCAGGCTTCATGTCTTTAGATCTTTTCAGCGCTATTGCTTTTAACGCCTTACCTCGCGCCAGAGCTTGCTGGCGTTCTTTCTTCAACGTTGCCTTATCCCTTTTAGATACCATTCGAGTCTGAGAGCTCTTTTTAACTTGATCCTCTTCCGATTCGCAAGAATTGGACATGGTGTGCGATGATCGATGAGCGTTGAACATGAAACCATTATCGTCGTTTAAAGTAGAAAAATTTTCTTTATTTTGCGATGGCAAGTCTTCCGCGGCATCATAACAAAACGGCACCTCTGGAAAATTGAAGTCAATGGCAGTGTCAGAGTCATATGTCCTTTCAATCTCTGATCCATTTTCGTTGCGTTTGTCGACAGGCAAGACGAAGACGGATTCGTCCGAATCGCTCAGTACAACGACGTCCGACATTCGCGAAGGAATTTCGATTAAACGTTCAAATTAAATGACGCTGTCAAAACACTCGCCACACATCAATGATCAAGCGGTATAGTGTATACTGCGGTAGCGACTAGCGGTACACGTGCTAACCTCAGTTTCTATCATAAAGACTGCAGTCCACTTAGAGCTACAAATCCTTCAAAATACTTTCCATCTTTTTTTTATTCGGTGCTTTTCCCGAAGAGTGGCAAATATTTTAAAGATTGACATGTTTATTAATTTTTTGTAAAGGCTTAAGTTTTTGAAAAAGAGCACCGAATTAATGTACGCGCCTATATATATATATATATGCATGAGCGCGCATGCGCATTTATATCACAGTACAGAAATTGTGAAAGTGAGAGATCGATTTACGTCTGCATTGTGACGCTTTTGAGAGCGTTAAGCTTTGTTAGCAATATATTATTGTTACATATATGATTCTCCGTATCACGTGCGAAATTTGACTGCAGTCCTAAACATTCGATCGTTACTTTGTTCGAAAAGCAATGCATCTATAAGAGTTTAGAGTAAGCGCATTTTCGAAAGTCGCAATTATAAGTAACAAATACCTCTTAACATAAAGTCTCTTAAACGGCCCGGTCTCTTATTTCAATAATATTGATCAATGAAATCGTGTAAAGTGACGTGTTCAAAATTTATCGAAGAAAAACAGCTTTGCGATTGTAGCGACTATCGAAACTCAAGGTATCGACATAACGCGAATTATCAAAGTAGTGAAAAAGGCGCGCACAGTGAACAGCGAGCGGTAATCAAGTAAATTTTGGCCAAATATCTTTCCCGCTCAAAAAGATTTTTCTTTAGTTCTATTTATGTGTAACATTGATGATAAAGGCGACTAATACGCGAACACGTGCATAGAACTAAGAGCTGTGTAAATAGAAATTTCATGCTGCATCAGGATAAAATAGAATTAATATAGTTGTGTAGGTTATACTTGTGGCAATTGTAGTACGTAGATAAACATACGTGTTAAATATTACCTTTATATTTTTAGGTAATTCCTCATTAGTTTTCTTGCATCGAATCGAAACATATCATTTAACTAAAATGGATACTTCCTCTTCAAAAGACTCGTCGATAGAAATAAAAATTGAGGACGATGATGATGAGTTGTTCGATGAAGTGATATGTATGAGCAGCAAAGAAACCGCATTAAAACAAAATGATGCGGAAAGAGAAAGTAATTTGGGAAATACCGCTTTGTGTGAAGCCGAAAAAAATGAAACTGAGGCTCCTATGAATAATGAAAATTCAAAAGCAGAAAGTGACAATGTTGATTGGACAGAAGATAATGATACAGAGCACGAGAATACAAGTAACATTATGCGTATAGAGTATAGAGACAATGTAAAAAACAAGCCAGAAGAATCACATACATGGCGTAAGCGAACGAGGCAGAACAGTGAGGATCACAACGATGATTTCAAGATTTCTCGTTGCAGAAGTTACTCCACTGACTCCAGCTCTAACTCCACAAACTCTTCAGATAACGGTAAAAAGCATATAGAGTATGAAACAGACCCAGTTGTATTGGCACGTAGGCAGAAAGAAATAGATTACGGAAAGAATACTATTGGATATGACAGATATATCGAGTTGGTGCCTAAGTAAGTATTCAGGATTCTGTAGATTGCTCGTCTTTAAGCTGAATACCATTGATTTATTTATCTTTACTTTTATTTCAGAGAGAAACGTACACGAGAACATCCAAGGACACCTCCAAAATATATAAAATACAGCAGAAGAGGCTGGGACGGCATGGTACGATTGTGGCGGAAACAACTGCATTCTTGGGATCCTCCCAAGGAGGACCAAACAGATTAAGAGGCTGTTTCATTGAAATACTGCTAATTTTTCTTAATTTATATATAGTTATTGCATATGTTTTCGTACTATACTTTCTTATTTGTTACGTACTACTTCAACAATGTCTATAATAATTTAAAGCTGAAATAAATTAAATGTAGAAATAATGATTTCAAAATAATCGTCTCACGTTTTAGATTTTTGTTTACCTACATTATTTTATAATTATTCAAAACAACTTTGCTCATAACGCATCAGTTTTACATAATATCACATATATATATATATATTTTTTTTTTGAAGCAATATTTTATGCAGATTATTATCATCATGTAAATATTGGGTCAGTCAAAAAGTTCGATTTTTGCGTCAAATTTTACTGCATTCAATAAAAGCAAACTATTCATCAATCAAGTAACCACTGTCATTATTTACGATTAGACACTTTCTATGATGTTATCAACATCGTTGCCTGTATTACATGTGGCATCATCATGACTATTGAAAATCAAACACATTGTTTTGGCTAACCCGATATTTTCAGGCAAATTGAATTGATAATATACAAGTTAAAAATATTCGAATGTAAACTTGTGAAGTTGTGCAATGTTTTCGATACAAGATTTAAAGGTAATATGGTAATAAAAATAAAATGTATGAATGTCCATATACTTGAGTAATTGTAATCTAATAAAAAAATATACAAAAATAAAAAAGGAACTTTATATCTTCTTAAAATTGCTGTATTTTTTCATTAAATAAATCAATATATTCACAATAAGACGACTTGTCATATATAACATATTGCAAATCTTACTAAATAATCAATAGATACATATTGCTTTTATATCATAATTCTGTTATTCTGTGTGTTGTGTCTCATCCATTTAACATAAAAGTTTAATCAGAAACATTTTTATATTTTAAACTTAGCTGTGTTTCAAGTTTACTCAAGATGGTATCCAGTTTCTGATTGGTATTAGCTTCCATTTCGTTTATCCTTTTCATCAATCTTTTCTCCATGTCATAAAATTTGTTGTCAATGTACGTTCTGATATCAATATTGGATTCCTTACTATCCTCCTTATAGTTTAGACTTTCACAGTTTTCGCTCTCTTTCTTTACGATCCCATTTTGAGATTCAAGAGAATTTGGCTTTTTATAATTATTTCCGTAATTCAAGCAATCCTTTTCATTAGCTCTTTTTCCAATTTTATTGTTACCTGCCAGATATTCTAAATCTGCAGCAAAACTTTCCAGACTTTTCTGGCAAGATTGTTCCTTGTTCGTAGTTTCTTGTTTATCATAATATTCAAATACTCTCCTTGCCATATCAGCCATTTTATGTGGTTTGCCGTTGGCATTGCTGAGAAACGTTTGAACAATATCATAATTAAAGGCACCTGACTTTGCCTCTTTTATGGCCTCCGTCAGAAACAGTTTTATACCAAATATCCATATGCCCATACTAGCATCTTTATTTCTCGTTCTGGTAAACTGTTGTAAAGAAATTATTATTATTATACTATTGTACAAATAAGAAACATATTTATAAGGACATCTTACCTTAACACTAACTTCAGTCGTAGGTGGTTGTATCGTGGTGTCTCCAATGAAAACAGTAGTTCCTTCATATTCGTCTATAAAGTCTGTGAATATTGTTGTTTCATATTCTCCAGATTGTTTGAAAATTTCAAGAACGCTACCTTCCGAAACGATGACAATACGCGCTATTTTCTGGCAGTTTGTCACTTTGATGTCCAACATACATGGTTCCCTATTGGAACCATCCATATTGGAATTTGTACAAGAATTCATATTAGATTCTGCATTAAACACCACAGGATCAACTGGTTGCAGAGAAATGCAGGTATCCGTAGAAACTACATCTTCATAGCTTACTCTATACAACAAACAATATTATTTCAATGATGTGTGTTCTTATTTTATGTATTTTTAAAAATTTCATATGTATAAATCATATTATAGACAAAAATAGAAACATGTTCTAGTTTGTTCATTTACCTATGATTAGGTGCATGTTTTAGGGGTACAATAATGATAGCATCGTAAAGTTGTTTATTGCTAGCAACTTGCCAGTTACATGAAACTTGTAAGATGCCACAATTCACGGGTAGCACAGCATGTGACTCGTGATGTTCATTATCTGTGATGTTCATTATCTCCATAATTCTGATATCTGCCAAAAACGAGCGGATATTTTCTCAATGTCACCTTTTTCCCAACAAAGCGTACGTCACAATTATATTTTGACACTTTGCGTATGATGCGACCATCAGCATTCTCTCACGCAATCTCTACTATCATGTCGTGTTAAACATATCGCTCGATTGTTGGAAACTTGAAGATTACAAACAAGAATCCAGATGTAACCCGCGTTATCCCGTGAATTCCTTTGACTTTAATTACGTTTCAGCAAGTCACTTTTTTACTGTCCTTCTGACAGAGATTCAGAAGTTTTACCAAAGTTCTTTCTTCACATTGGAATGTTGAACACAGATGTCAAACGATATCAGGTTACAATGAAGCTTTGGTTAATGCTTTGGATAAGTTCGAAAAACAAACAGTGGCAAACAAAATAACGATATTTACGATAATTGCGATATATAATTTTATTACACGCGTAATGTCTTTAAAATGATTCAACGTTGTCTAAAAATCATAATCATATAAGTTAACAATCGATCACAGATCACAAGCTGAAAAAATAGCGATTTTCGTATCAAATAACCCCGTGTATGCTTCTCTAATATATTTGAGCTAACGAAGCTCAAATGCTGCTTCCAATATCATGGTATAGACGTATATCAACCTTTCACTTTCAATCGTGCATTTTAACGCAAATGCGCATGCGCGTGCACAAAAGATATCTTAAGAACATCTTAGGTGCGCAAATTACTTCGGTGCTCTTTTTTGAAAAAATTGAGCTTATTAATTTTCCTTTTTCTCGAGAGGGAATTCAGCTGCTCGATAGATGGAGAAAAATATTAGAAAATGATGACATATACTTCCAAGATTGATATGTTTATTTTTTTTTTATAATAAGGACTCAATTTCTTCAAAAAGAATTAATTTAAATTAATAAAGCATACCTAAAGACTGCACTTGAGACAGCTTAAATGTAAAAATAGATTATTAAATACTGTGCTTAAAATAGTATTTTGAATTTTTTAGTAGATGGCGGCGCGTGCAATTTCCGCTATGATGACAGCTGCATCAAGACATCACAAGTGCCGGACTGCCTAGTGCCAGTGTGCCACTAGTTGGCCGTAACTAAATTTGGCACTTAGGAGCCTCTCTATGCGATAGTTCAAGTTCTTTATTAGTGAAAATTGTTACTTTTATTCAATTGTATAGACGTCAAAACTGAAAAGAAGCATATAAGAAAGCCAAACTAAAACGTTCACATGCTCGCCTACTCCACTTGCGTTTCATATTAATATAGTTTCCATCAATAGAAAAAACAATCGCTAACTTATCCCTCTACTGAGAAAAGCTCAGATGAGGAGCGGCAGGTGGTCGCCACATCTATTGTAAACATCATAATTGAGTTAAGATAGAAACAATTGTTGATCTCTCTCTGTCAAGGTTACCTGTATGTCACTATAATAAAAATGACAACTCACCTTCAAATGCAACTTTCGAGCGTTTTAGGAGATAAAGTAAAGTGTCTTGCGGAAATAAAGAAAACATTTGTGCGTCCATTGATACAATGTGAGTGTAATAAATTAATTCTGTGTATTGGACATAAACAGATTAAGTATAATTCATAGTGGAGATAATTTATTATTTTAAACGTATACATATATTGCATTAAATGAAAGAAATTAATTTATTAGATCAAATGTTAATTAAAATTAGCACAAGTATATGATGAACTTGAGATATATTTAATATAATATGCTGTCATGTATGTGTGTGTATCTATTAATTGCTTAAAAACTTGTAGTGGCAGTAAAAACAATAGAACTTGAATATGTTGAAGAAGGTATATTGGAACGAATAAGCAAGAAATATAATATACCTGAAAAAGATGTAGATGAATATTATGCTGCTATTTACACAATTTTACAAATATATTTACGTTCACAATACTACGTTATTAAGCCTTTAGAATTCAAGCAATGCTTAGAGGAATTAAAGTAAGTAATATTTTCTGCTCTCTGATGATGAACATCTTACTTAAAGGACACTCATATTTATATTTATAAAAAGGATGTGGAAAATCTTTCAAAATAAAAATTGTACTTTTTTTTGTAATTCTTAATTATTTCTTATGCATATTACAGATTGTCACCAGATTGTATAGAAGATTTATCTTCTGTGATTTATGGTCCAAAACGATCAAATCTGTTATCAGGCTTAATTCAGAGGACGACGTTTAATCCACAATTGATATCCTGCAGATGGCGTGTGGATATTACCATCTCTTCCAAGTATATTTTAATTTTTAATATTTATTCATTATAAAGTATCTCTCTTTTTGTATACATATAGTATATGTGTCCCTTCTCTGATTTCAGCATATTAAATAGAGTCTTAGAACCAAATATCGTGATGGAATGGATGTATAATACAGGCGAACGCGTAACGTTTGAATTATCCTTGGCAAAGTTTCACCAGCTAAGGCATGCCATAGCTACTATTCTCGTTGAATTGCAAGCATTACAGCGTCACAACATCAACAAAACTATCCAATTCAGTTAACAGTAACAATTACTGAAGATAATATCGACATACAGATATATAACACAAGATATACTGTGTAACAATTTCCATTAATCTTTTTAATATGTGAAGATATTTAATGATAATTTCTATATATTTTGTTGTTTTGTAATATATATCATAGATTCAAATCATCTTAGAAATTTATTAAATTTCTTAAATGGATTACTTAAATGTTAACTATGTTTCATAAATGTATTAATGCATACTGGATTTGAAAATTTCTAATTACTGCAGAGACAATATAATTGATAATATAATATATTTGTATTTGTTACACTTTTTTTGTATCAAACATTGTAATATATTGTATATACATTTGATTATGTATATATATTAGATTTTTTATATAATCTAATGAGCGTTTGACAAAGAAGAAATTATTTTATAAACATTAATAAAGAAGAAGAATAAAAATAAAATTCATTAATCAGTTATTCTTCACCTTTATCACAAAAATACTACAATCGGCTTTCTTGCGCATGCGCATGCCATACAACGATGGATGCAGTGTGAATGTAAGATATGCTCCATTCTTAACTCGGTTTATATACGTGTACCTTAAAAACATCTGGCGGGATGATGACATCGATATTGAGAAATTGTTGGGGGCTATCGCGAAATTTGCCGGTTGCCACGTCAAAGTGTAATGGAATATTTTTCATACGAACGGTGGTATTATAATCGAATTATATAATAACGTATGCGTCTGTCTGATAGGTTATGCTGTTGCATTTCCATCATCGGTAAGATGCAATACCACAACAGCCAGCGAGAAAACTGAAAAAGCTGAAACACGTCGTACGTGGTATTTTTTATCTGTAAACTATAAAAATGTGCAAAAGTTATTTAAATATTATATTACAATACATTAATAATATCTGGAGACATTGTCAATCTCCATTTCTTCATAAAAAAAAGCAAAACGATTCTGAAATATTGCATATCTTATATAAAAAATCTGATATAATAATCTTATGGAAAACATTTGACAGCGTCATTTTATTTCGCTCGAATTTTTGCAGCTACAGTACGCAAACCCAGCCATGTCGATGTCAATCGTTTGATAAGTTTTGGTCGATACATTACAAATTGCCTGCCAAAATATATACAAAAGACACAGCTGACAGCTGGTGATGAGTTGGAGTTACTCATTGTCCCAGATGGCATTATCCCTACACTCACATTTTTGAAAGACCATCATAACACTCAATTTGTCAATCTGACAGATATTACTGCACTAGATGTGCCTAGTAGACAGTATAGATTTGAGGTAACATTCCTTTCAAGTATAAACACATAATTTTAAATACACATAACTATTATCCTTTTTTTTTTAAATAAGTTTTATCATGTATGCTGCACTGTGCACATGACATAAATCGATATTGTGTGATGAATTTTATGAATAAACTATTACGCATGTATTTGTTTGTTACAGCTCGTCTACAATTTGCTGTCATTGCGATATAACTCACGTATCAGAGTGAAAACGTATACCGACGAGTTGACGCCAGTCGACTCAGTCTACAGCATATTTAAAGTTGCTGATTGGTATGAGCGAGAAGTGTGGGATATGTTTGGCATATTCTTCTCGAATCATCCCGACCTTCGCAGGATTCTTACAGATTATGGTTTTGAAGGTCATCCACTGAGAAAAGATTTTCCACTCAGTGGATATGTTGAGGTGATTATTCAATTAAAATTTCGAATTAGTAATTAGTTTTGATATGATAGTATTAAGTCTTTTTATTAAAATTATTTATTTTAGTATCTATTTAGACAAATGTTCATAAGATTATCGTGTCAAGACTAAAATCTTCAAAAAAAGTCTTGCTGAAATAAGATAACGGGGCCTTTAAAAAGTTATAAATTTTATAGTAAATTTTATATACTAATTATTTATGTACTCATTAATACCAATGAATTATATTAATATAATAATTATATTATATTAATATCAAACATCAATATTTTTATTTTTAGGTACGCTATGACGACGAGCAGAAAAGAGTAGTGATTGAACCATTAGAGTTGGCACAAGAGTTCCGTAAATTCGAACTAGCCGCTCCGTGGGAACAGTTTCCTAACTTCAGGGATGCTCCAGCAGCTTCTGAAACTATCTCGAAAGAAAAATAACTGCTTTTGTTTAAATCATAGTCCTACTTGAAAATGAGTGTAAAATATTCTAGTAAAATGTAATTTATATTATATTGTATTTCCTTGTTAACCATCTCTAAATAACTAATTCAGACTTCTGTTATGAAAATATATACAGAATGATATAAAATAATAGAACTATTTCTTTACTTTTCAGAATAATTGCAAAATATAATTTGTTTTCTATCCAGAGTCCTCACTTATTATAATCCGAGATCTTTTTATGAAGATTTTTATTTTTATTCTATGTCTTATGAAAGGAGATATTTCGTTTCACCAATTGTAATTTGCACCAATTATGAAAATATTTAGTACAAAAAACTTGATTTACTATTTAAAAATTGACTATTTTCTTATTGCTTAATTTCTTTCTCTTTTTTATCTATTATTAATATTTAAATTGATTTAACGATACATACTTGAGGTATGTATAGTAGTAGTATTACATTTTTTACAATAAAATTGCTTTTATTGGTGCAAATTTTTCAAATATCATCTTTTATGAAAGAAATCATATATTCACATATATTAACATAGATATTTATATTGAATATATAATATATAATGAATTTTATAAAACATTTTCTAATATAATTCTTTAATAAATTATTATATAACAACAAAATCAATACTATAGTCAGTAAATTTTTTTCAAGTATCTTTTTTTTTATTTTGTGTATTTGTATAGAGTTATAAACATAATATGTATTATACTTATAAATTGCTTACAATCTATTTATAAGGCATTGTTTCTGGCGAATTGCGAAGTGTCTGCAAAATTTGAATCGATCACATCTTCCTACGCCAGGAGAACGGTATTAACTCTAGGATGGCTATAGTTTACTACTCGCCGGATATATTTCGTTTATACGGCTACAAGTCTTATATATTGTTCGTAAATATCTTTAATTGTCTTATTCTTAATTTAGAGAAAAAAAGAGGGCAGCCTCTATCAGAAAGCGACTTTTACTATCGCTTGATAACTAGGTTTTCGTAAGTAGGACTCATTTGCGATTCTAATATTACTATCGCATTTTTACGTGCAATGGAGTCTTTGCAAAGAAACATTATGCCTGCAATGCATAGCGATTTATCTTATCCTAGACTTCTTAAAGACGAAATTAATATTTGCGCTAAATAAACGCGGTTTTTTCGATGCGGTGCTCAATGCAATTAGCATGCACCAATTATGACCGCTAAGTATTCGAATAAAACTAAATTATATTTCTCTGTGCCGATAAAAAATTTATACTTTCGAAGGAAAGATAATCTTTTTCTTTGGATATAAGGCAACAGATATATGTTTTTCACATTTTTCTAAGTACTCTTCTTCTAAGTTTCTAAGTACTGTTTCTTAAGAACTGTTCTCTCAAAAATTATCTAAATAATTCGCTTTGTAGTCAAAGATGGACTAAAATGTGCGAAAACTACATTGTGCGATATCGTCAGTATAATGGCATCCACCTAGCGGTTAACATGATTAAATCGAAGTCTAACATTTGGCGCAGAGCGAAGTCGAGTTTGGTGATTAAAGTTAGATTCTATGTAATTTAAAACAGATCGCCACTTGCGTGTTTTACACAGTCTCCATAAGATAATAAAACAATGCTGTTTCTTTCTGCTATTTCTTCTATCTTTAAAAATCCAAAATAAACTTTAAGTATATCTGTGCACTTTTCTTAGGTTTACTATCTTAGATATTCTTTACTTTAAGTACTTTTAACATTTTATTATTGTAAGTATAAATTTATTTAAAATGCAGTTTATTATATTTCTGCACCCTTGTCATAAAATTTACTTTTAATATATTAAAATATATATTAATGTTATAATAAAATACTAAAAATGTCACTCAATTGTCTTCACAAGTTTAAAAATAATATGTGAACACGATAAAAAGCGACAGTTTTATTTTATAGTTATGTTAATGTAAACATAGACAATCCGTTTTATATCACAAAACAGAAAAAAATTATACCTCACTCTGTGCACATATTAAGCAAAATTATCGATAAACCAATATCGGTATTGTTTTTCTCAATTTATTAGTAAAAAGTAAATTAATTCCAAATAATAAAATAATATCTAGAAATCAATGCAATTTTCATGAATTAATTGTTCATATCATCAATTATTTGGGATTTGGGAATAATATTTAATGCAATAAAATTTTATATTATAATATTGCCATAATTAATAATTGCTAATAATCAGACAATAATTTTGATTATAAACAATTCAAAAGCAAAGAACTGAATGATTTTCAAAATAAATTTCTAAATCATATTGAAAAACTTATTTGCATCATGTTGCATAAATTGTTTAATCTGGAGACTCTTATATAACTTGAATATTCACACTCACAGTACATACATATACCTCATCACAGTTTATGTTCGGACACTATTATCTTCATTCTCTCTTTGTCTCTATTTTACACGCACACACGGACGCGCATATGTGTTGGCCACGTAGGTCAAGTGACCATACAATTAAGCTCATATGTGCTCCACGAAGTATTGAATCATGCACAACTTGTTTAATTGCTATGTGTCTACTCGTCATAATCAACCTAAATATTTTCATTATTAATGAACATAACAAATGTTTGCTCATTTCATTAAACATTTATACATTGTGTCAGATGAAAAAAAGAGACATCTTTCCTCAATATCTGCACGAGAAACTTTCCCTTCTCTGATAATAAACTCGAACTAATCAAGAACAAAATAGCTGAAATTAAAAAGCAAAAACCTGATAATCTATCAACAGGCTTATATAAAAAATTGAAAAATTCAAATTCAAATTTGAAAAATTACGAAAAATGTTCAGATATGAGTAATAGATAGACTTTCATAGTTTATTTTGTTTATTTAGTCCTACTATACTTTATCTATTTTGCTGGCTTTCTGCAGTGCTGCTTGTCGCTTCCGAATACACGGTACAAAGCTCCAAAGGGACGCACCAATTATCAAGATGATGCCAAGTATACTGAAAATCGGTCCATAACTACCGATTTGTTCAAACACTATACCGCATATGGGCGGCCCGACTAACTGAATGACGCCGTTGACGAACAACGAGATGCCATAGGACGAGGTAAGCTTCTCTGTACCTAGCATATCGGCCATAATGACAGCGGTTATACCGACATAAATGCCAGATGCGAGTCCAAAGAAGGCGCAATACACGGACAACGTAGTGTACGTGTTAGACGATGGCAAAATAGTCAAAGAGATCCCGGAGGCGAGTAGACCACCGATAAAGTACCAGTGCTTAGGCATAATCTTGATATCGGAGAGGGCAGAGCCGCCAATACGGCCCACTAGGTCAAGCATAGAAACGATCGACAACAACAGCGACGCATCCCAGTTGTCGAAGCCCAAAGAGATGGCATAGGCCGGTAACAGGATAACGAAGTTGGTGTAACTTACGGCGTTGGTAGAGTTGGAGATTAGGATTACGAGATAGATGGGATCTTTGAGCAAGCTGAAGTCGAAAAACTTGTTCTCTTGACCTTTCTCATCTTCTTCGGGTTCTCCCTTTCGCGCTGCTGTCGTTGATTTCCTCGAAAACGTACTGGAGATTGCGTTCAGCGTCAGTGTGGATGCGCGTTCCGGATGCAGCGCTGACAGCGTGCTACCGTGGTATGGCGTGCTAACATAATTGAAGGAGGACGTGCTGGGCGAACGTAGCGGCGACCTCGTTACTTTGGGATATTTGCCGAAATCGGCCACGGCACCGCCGCGCTCCGGTACGGCATGCAATGTTGGCGTGCTATGCATCTGACCGCTAATCTCGCGTCCAGTCGGCACGCTGATCTTGCGCGTGCGGCCCTGCAGTGGTGTATTTTGCTTATAATATTCCAGGGCGACACTCGACGCGCTCTTAGGAACGATTGGTGCGGCTTTCTCGCTTGTCGAGTTGTTTGCTATTGTCAACTGGCTATTCTCCTTCTCATTGGCTGGTTGTTCGGGACTGCTTGTCACAGTCATCGATACGGTGTCTGCATTATCGCGCTCCTCGCTATCATCTAAAGGACCAGCTGGCACCATATGCCATTCCACTGGATGATATAGAAGCGCGCTCGCCCAGACGTTTAATGTAACAGCGCCCATTATTAAAACTGCACCTCTGTAAATGTAAGCAAAGACATTAGGCAAGGACATAGAC